>NW_005871850.1:22293-103078 GCF_000147115.1 Myotis lucifugus | reverse complement strand
TACCTTGGAAGAGATGATTTATACACATTTTAACCGACACAACAACCCTTCGTGGTAGATGTTCTCCTCTTGTCACTAATGAGGAACTGGAGGCCAGTCTCTAAAGCAGCAGAATAATATTCTCATTCCCCCCCGAGAGCCAAGGCACCTGCCGTTGCTTGGACCTTCCTGGTCACTGTAGGGTTGGCTTGCCACCCAGGGCCACGCTGACCGTGCTGGCGGGACCCAGGAGTGGTGGTTTGCGGGGAGCCTGACACAGTGGGGTGTGGGCAGAGGGTGATGACAGGCACAGTGCCTGCCCCTTGCAGAGTGGGCACCTACTGCACCGGCTTAGCTCCCCCGGACACGCTGGTGCAGCCCAGCACAGTACGGACTGAGAGTGGGGGCCTTACCTGGCACTTGCTCTTGTAGGTACAGGGACCCTGACAAGAAACCCTCTCCCCAGTGGGTTAGCTCCTTCAGCAAATGCAGTCAATAGAACGCAGCTGTAAACAGTGACCGTGAATTAACAGTCATACTCCCAACAAAGTAGGAACAGATTGTACCAATGAATAGAAAACTGAGCACAAAGTGGGGATGCCTCTGCTCGCTGTACCATTCATCTTGTCCTCGGCGCTGGGAGTGCGCCAGCACCAGGAGCCGCGAGTGAATACGGCATTGTTGGAGGTGAGTCTCTGTGGGTTGCAGCAGGGCAGCCGGAGGCCCTACGGCTGAAAGGAAAGCCTGTTGGAGGGAGCCTCCCAGGGTCAGGGTCAGGGTCGGGGTCAGTGCAAATGTGGAGCTTCCCCGTGAAAACATGCTGGGAGGGGGGATGGCAGGCATGCCGCCCGAGGGGCTGTCCCTGTCCTGAGCGGTTGTGCGCACAATTGAGGTCATTGTGGTCCATCCCAACCACTGGGCGGGAAGAAGGAGCTGATGAATGGACCATCCTCAAGTTTCCTCTGGGGGTGGGGGGGGCCGCACCCTGCGATTTTTCTCTCTGACAACAGAAAACTTGCCCCAGAGGAGAGTTCAGTGCAATCAAGCTGAGTCCAGAACCCAGTGTGGAGGCAAGTGCAAGTGGGTTAGTTCCCGTGGTCAGTGCATGGAAACGGACTCTCAAAATGGAGAATCGTGATGGAGGGAGTCCTGCTTATTAATGTGGCCCCGGTGGGCAGTGCTGAATGCTGAGGTGGCCCGCCTCCCCCGCGGGCTGGGCGCCTTCCGTCCGCCCCGCGCACACTCCCCTCGCCCATTGGCGTGGCCGCGGGAGGATGAGCTCCCATGGGAGGAGGGCAGGGCTTCGGCTCGGTCACTGCCCTGCTCCCGGGACGGAGCCAGCGCGTGGCACTCAGTAGGTCTCAGTGACTGTTTCCTGAGTAAGTGGGCGGCTGCATGGCGGCGGTCTCTCTACCAAAAGTCCCTCCCACAGCCCCAGCCTCACGCGCCCGGCACAGGTGTGGGTGTCTGCCCAGGGGCCTGGGCACTGACCCCCTGTGCTCTTCCTGGATGATGCTCTGTCCCTTTGCCTCGTTCAGCTTCTGTTTTCTCTTCTGTAAATTAACTCTCTGCGGCTTTTTTCTTGAGAATCAATGGAAATAATACATATAAAATGCTTTTATAACCGTGAAGTATTGTTGGCGATGGAGCGCTGTGTGTGTGTATGTGGGTGGGGGGGGGAGATCAATCACTAATTACGCTCATGTGGGCCATAGTGCTGTTCACACTTATCACACTCAGATCAAAACAGCTCTGACAGTGTTAGGAAGGTCTGACTTACTCTTTCATCTCCTCTCTTCCCGCTGTGGAGTTATCAAGCTATAAGTAGACATCATGACTCTTTGCAACAGAGGAAGGGAGGCAGCGCATCTTATCTCTCAGCCAGCTTCTCTGGGCAGCGTTGGCTCCTGCAGCTCGGCCTCCCCTCTGATTATGAGCACGCCTTGCTGTCTCCCGCCGAGAAACCGAGGCTCTGTGAGATTCGAGCATCCACGCGTGGCTCAGAGCACGTGCGCAGGCCCTGCCCAGTAAGAAAATACCTGCGAGTAGATACTGACTAGGTCGGTGGCATGGTGATCAGCACAGGGAGGGCTCAGACGTAGACAGCTCTTCTTGTCCACGGAGGCGTTTTGGCTCTATTGGGTTTCTCTGCTTAAGTTCGCACCAAAGTGCGTATTAAACTGTTTAATATTGCCGGGTAGTGAAACATGGGACCGAGAAATGGGAGGAGAGAAGGTGACGCAGAAGGAAAGGAAACGTGGACATCGGGACAGAGATGGACGGAAACCAGTGCTCACTGGGCGCCTGTGTTGCTTCATCGCATCTGGTTACAAAGTCACACTGGAGAGGCGAGCTCTGCCCCGTTCTTTCGCCACAAGGAGGCGGAGGCTCCTGGGTGTCAAGTAACTTGCCCGACATCATAGAGTTTACAAACCACAGGGCCTGGTGTGTGGGAAACTATAGGGCAGGTGTGGGCAACCTTTTTGTGAGTGTGTGCCAAAACCAGCAAAATCTCTGACTCAAAATTCTTCTGCGTGCCAACCCTAATTTTTTAAGAACATGTTACGCCTACTTGATATCTCTTAAGGTGTACATATGTGAAGAACCTTGAAGAAATAATAAAATTCATTTGAGCGACAAAAACACAGTATATGATGATGAAAAATACATTTATTTTTTAATGTATACATGTTATGTAAAATTATTTATTTATCTAAGATGCACCTACACTGAATTTATCTGAAAAATAAAAAAGTCGATATTTAGAAAAAAATTGTAAATGGAAGATTATAAGAGAGGGTTTCACGTGCCAGCAAAAGTTACTGGCATGCCATGTTTGGCACGCGTGCCAGGGGTTGCCCACCCCTGCTATAGGGAGCTTGTTAACTATTACTTGTCCTATATAATAAAAGGCTAATATGCAAATTGTCCCCTTGGGAGTTCCACTGGGAGTTCAGGAGTTCAATTGCTCGTTATGATGTGTGCTGACCACCAGGGGGTGGCGCGGAACATGGTGGGCGACCAGCGGTGGCGGTGTTGGGGCAGTGAGGGAGCGAGGGAAGGAGGAGGCGGGGAGGCCAGGAGGCAGGGAACCTGATTGGCCCTGATCACCAGCTAGGCCTAGGGACCCTACTCGTGCACAAATTTCGTGCACTGGGCCTCTAGAGGCAAGTAGTGGAGAGAGGCAGGCAAGAGCCAGAGCAAGAAGGTGGAAGTAACATCTTTAAAGGAAACTTACAAGCTCAAATTAATTCTAAAATATCAGAGTGGTTTTTAAAAAATATTTTAAAAATTGATTTCAAAGAGGAAGGGGGAGAGAGAGAGAGAGATAGAAACATCAGTGATGAGAGAGAATCATTGATTGGCTGCCTCCTGCATGCTCCCCACTAGGGATGGAGCCTGCAATCCCAGCATGTGCCCTGACTGGGAATCAAACTGTGACCTCCTGGTTCATAGGTTGACGCTCAACTACTGGGCCACACTGGCCAGGTGATTTTTGTTATTGCTTTGATTTTTAATAGTTTTAAGTAGAGTTGGTTTCTAGGAGCATGCCTTTTAAATGGAGATGCTTGCATTGGCTTGAATGTAAGTCGAGCTGAAATGTGTGTGTGTGTGTACCCAATCATGTGCACACACCTTCCCCCTGCACACATGCCTACATAGTGGACACATTTTCCTAAGGTTAGTGTAGGATTTAGTTCTTCACAAGCCCTCCCCAGAAGCTGCTGCATGCATGGCAGACAGGGGCACAGCTGCCCCTTTGCATATACAGCGTGTGGGACATGTTTTCTCAGGAGGCAGAGGGTGTTCGGAAAGTCCAGCACGTTAGGAGAATTGAGTGCGTAGCATTCTCAAACACTTTGTTCTTGAAAAGGTTGTGAGCTTTAGACGGGGTGACTATGGAAAATCTGTAGGAAACATCACGGCGAAACTTTAGACACTTTACCTTCTTAAGTCAGGATGTCTGCTATCGCTGCTTCTATTTGAAATGATCTCAGTTCTGGCTCATGCAGTTGGAAAAGATAAAGACAGGAGAGGCGCCCGGCCAGTGTGGCTCAGTGGATTGAGAGGCATCCCATGCACTAGGAGGTTGAGAGCTCGATTCCCAGAGCAGGGCGTGCAGGAGGCAGCTGATCGAGGACTCTCTCTCATAATCGATTTTGTGTCTCTCTAAAATCAATAAAAACATATTTAAAAAAAGGCAGGAGAAGCATATGAATTAGAATGGAGGAGACAAAACTGTCCTTAATTGTGGGTGACGGGATTGTCCATATGGGCACACTGTTAGAACTTGTGAGAGATTTCAAGATAAAATATTGATAGCATCTCTCTATTCCAATAAGAACCAGTTAGAAAATCCAATTTAAAATATCCCCAGTCATAATAGCTACCAGTGCGCTAAGTACCTTGAACACCATCCAACAATGTATGCAAGACCGTTCTGGAGGGTGTGAAAACCCAAACGTAGCCCCAATGAAGCAGCAAAGTAAGCTCTGTACTGCATTCGTGGAGGGGAGACGAAATATTACGAAGATGTCAACTCACTCCCAGATTAATCTATTAATTACATGCGATTCCTGGCAGTTTTCCAGCAGGAGTTTTTAAATCAGCTTGACAAGCTAGTCCCAGAATTCATGTAAAAGGAGCCAGGGTAGCCAAGATAAATTGAAGAACGTGAGCACACGGCAGAGGCTTGCCTACGAGCTGGTAAGCTTGCAAAGCAAGAGGATGAAACAGTTTGATCGATGGTCAGGGACAGTGGGAGAGACCGGAGGCCCTGTCACAGCCACAGGTCAGGAGATCGGACAGGCTCCGTTTCAGGCCGCAGGAACGCGTTGGTTTTCTCTCTAAAATACAAATTCGCCTTACAGTCTGATGTTTTATAATTGTCAGCCAGATGGCAGCCCTAACACAGCTTTATAAAAACCTGATAGATGGGGTTTTAGAATTGATGGGCGGCAGAACGATGGGGCAGCATTATAACCAAGAGAGAGAAAGAAAGCACCTTCTCAGAAGTGATGCAGGCGCATTTGATACACCCGTGGGAAAACGGACAATCGGGAGACCATACGCGGTCAGTTACAGGTGAGCGCCATGCTTACAGGTTTAGAAGGTACCGTATGGCTCTCTGAACACGCTCGGGCAGAAGGGCCTCCTAGAAAAGCCCAGCCAGTTTGATTACATTACACTTTCCCAAAACGCTGCAAAGGAGACTGAACAACACTGAAAGCAAAGTCACATGTCCACTACGTTTTGCATCTTTCAGTCCCTACCATCTGTCCCCAATAAGGAAACAATGAAAGAGACAGATAATCCATAGGAACGGAGCCATGACCAACACATCAACAGCAAGGACCGGCTGGCCTGAGGGATGCTCACTGATACGGGTCCATGAGAAGTTAGCGAGGTGGGCGTGGCTCTGAGCAGGCCTTTCCCCGGGAGCCTGAGCCTGTGGGGGGCCATGCTGTTGGCGCCCCGGCTGGGCCAGGGGGGTGCTTCTGTCTGGCCTCACTCTGACGGTGCCTGTGCCCACCGTGATGAAATGCTTTCACTGCTGCTCTTGTCAGCACTGACCGGGTACGTGCATGTCAGCGTACCCTGGGCAGCAGCTCCGCGCTCTCCGCCCTGTCCTCCTGCTGTGGTCCTCCCCACAGCACCATCCCTCCCCACATGATGTTCCCCATCATCCCTTTTCCTGTTGTTCTCTGCCTGCTCCTCCCCGAGGCAGTGGTTCTGTCTGTGGCTTCTGCAGTGCGTTCAGCACAGTGCTTGGCACACAGCAGTTTACATATTTGCTGACTAAGTGGCTGGATGGAGACAGGCAGTTTCCTGTTTGTAAAATCTGTATCTGTCAGGTTGGGAAAATTTAAAAAAAAAGTCAGTGATACCAGAAATGGCAAGGATGTAGCAGAACAGGAACTCACACAGTGTTGGCCAAAGTGGGAATCTGAGCAACCAGCTGGCACCATCCGGGGCCGCCTGTGGGGTCAGGTCCTGGGAGAAAGAAGCAGGCAGGCACGGGCGGTGCCTGTGCCAGAGGTTAAGGGCAGCAGAAGGGTACTCAGCAGCCAAATGGGGAAGACGCCAGCTCCCCAGGCCTGAGGGGGCAAGGAGGGGCCGATGGGATTACCAGCGCCATGGAGAGCGACAGCCAGGGAAGCGTGGTGGACAGGACTCCAGTATGGACACGCGGCCCTACTGGGCCATGGCGGGGAGGGAGTAGGAAACAGAGGCCCAGGCTCCCTCCTGCCTCCTGCCTCCTACCTTCCAACCAGAGGCAAGGGCCCTGGTGATACAGCCCTAGGCCATCTGCTACCCAAGCCGCAGGCCAGATAGGCTGGGCAGAGGGCGGGGAGCCGATCTGGCACTTTCTGTGCTTTATCTTGTATATTCTGTGAGGTTGGTCCAGCCAGCTCCACTTTAAGAGAGGGAGCTGAGGTGACGCGTGAGGCCATGCATGTGACTGGGCTGAGGCCTGAGACCCCCTGGCTGCTCTCTGGGGGCCGGGCATCGCTGGGCGCTCCCTCTTTGCAGACAGATTCTCATGCTTCCTGCATTCTGCCGCCCGCATCCCTTCGGGCTGTTGATGTGGTGCTGTCTGTCGCTCCTTTTTGAGGGATGGAGTGACTGGGGAGTTTTGACAGGTGGGAACAGAGGCACCAGGCGGCGGCTCCTGGTTCCATTCCATAGCTGTGTCCTTGGCCATTGGCTCCGCTAACAGCTGCGTGGGTCCTATGGCCCAGTCTTCCCACGTTATAACCTACACCTGAGCAGGGAAGAGGAAGAAGCCTCACCAGCTGGGTGCTGCGGGGTGCAAGGCATCTTTCTTCCACTCCTATTTACTCTTCCTTTTTTTAAAAAAATTTTTTTATTGATTAAGGTATTACAAATATGTCTTTATCCCCCCATTGTCCCCCATCCCCCCAGTCTTGCCCTCACCCTCACCCCGTTATCTGCGTCCATCGCTTATGCTTATATGCATGCATACAAGTCCTTTGGTTGATCTCTTCCCCTTACCCCCAACCTCCCCTACCTTCCCTCTGAGGTTTGAGTATCTGATCAATGCTTCTCTGTCTCTAGATCTGTTTTTGTTCATTGGTTTATGTTATTCATTATAGTCCACAAATGAGTGAGATCATGTGATATTTATCTTTCTCTGACTGACTTATTTCGCTTAGCATAATGCTCTCCAGCTCCATCCATGCTGTTGCAAATGGTAGGAATTCCTTCCTTTTTACAGCTGCATAGTATTACATTGTGTAGACATGCCACATTTTTTTAATCCACTCATCTGCTGCTGGGCACTTAGGCTGATTCCAAATCTTAGCTATTGTAAATTGTGCTGTTATGAACATAGGGGTGCATATATCCTTTCTGATTGGTGTTTCTGGTTTCTTTGGATATATTCCTAGAAGTGGGATCACTGGGTCAAATGGAAGTTCCATTTTTAGTTTTTTGAGGAAACTCCATACTGTTCTCCACAGTGGTTGCACCAGTCTGCATTCCCCCCAGCAGTGAACAAGGGTTCCTTTTTCTCCACATCCTCGCCAGCACTTGTCGTTTGTTGATGATAGCCATTCTGACAGGTGTGAGATGGTACCTCATTGTCATTTTGATTTGCATCTCTCAGATGATTAGTGACTTTGAACATGTTTACATATGTCTCTTGGCCTCCCTTATGTCTTCTTTCAAAAAGTATCTATTTAGATCCGTTGCCCATTTTTTGATTGGGTTGTTTGTCTTCCTTTTGTTAAGTTGTATGAGTTCCCTGTAAATGTTGGTGATTAAACCCTTATTGGAGATATCGTTGGCAAATATGTTCTCCCATGCAGTGGGTTTTCTTGTTGTTTTGTTGATGGTTTCTTTTGCTGTGCAGAAGCTTTTTATTTTGATGTAGTCCCATTTGTTCATTTTCCCTTTAGTTTCCATTGCCTAGGAGCTGTGTCGGTGAAGATATTGCTTCGGCATATATCTGAGATCTTGCTGCCTGTGGATTCCTCTAACATTTTTATGGTTTCCCATCTTACGTTTAAGCCCTTTATCCATTTTTACTTTATTTTTGTGTATGGTGTAAGTTGGTGGTCTAGCGATCCCGAGAAAGAAGAACAAAGTAGGAGGGATCTCAATACCAGATATCAAGCTGTATTACAAAGCCACTGTTCTCAAAACTGCCTGGTACTGGCATAAGAACAGACATATAGAACAATGGAATAGAACAGAGAACCCAGAAATCGACCGAAACCACTATGCTCAATTAATATTTGACAAAGGAGGCAAGAGCATACAATGGAGTCAAGACAGTCTCTTCAATAAATGGTGTTGGGAAAATCGGACAGATACATGCAAAAAAATGAAACTATTCACTCTTTCTAACCGTCCTGGGACTCACTGCGTCCTTCTCTCCACGAGTGAAGAGAAGGTTGGAGAGGTGGAAGTACTTAGTGAGTAACTGAATGTGGCCACGCTGCAGCTCCCTGGCTCGGTGCGGAGGGGAGCCTGCACTTAGGAGGAACGAGGACCAGCTGTCCCTGCAGCGCAGGGAGCCAGGACCATGAGGGAGGGCTGCGGGTACACTCCTCGCCGGCCAGCAGTGCTGTCACCTAGCTTGGCCTTCTCCACGTGGGGTATTGCAGGAGCAGCTTTCCCGGGGAGCATGGCGTGTGGGGCCCGCCCGTGGCCCTGCAGCCAGCTGCCCACGCGGCACCCACAGTGGCCGCCCTTCCTGTGTGGGGATTCTGTGTGGCATGTCGTAGTGCAAGAAGGTCGCAACCGGCCACGTACTCGACTGTGCGCCTCCGCATTCGCTCCTTGGCGCCTGGAAGGAAGCGGTGCCGCCCGCGCTGCGCGTGTGTGGATGTGAGCGGGAGGCAGTGTTTCTGAGGACGCGGCTGCCAGTGCGACCGTGCGGAGCTATTTTTAGGCCCCTTCTCCCAGCAGCGCTGTTTAAAGATTCAGCGCAGGCTGCTAATAGGTATATTTATAACCATTCTGTCAGCTGCCCCAGCGTGCATTCGGCTGCAGAGGATGCTATTCTTGGAGGCGTTGCCATGGTTACCATTAACCCTTTGCCGCGGAGGAGTCTACCAGTCGTTGCGCTTTGTTCTCGAGGACTCAGTAGCGTTTGAATGCATGCTGCGCTCCGGGGCGGAGACAGAAACCGAGTGCATTGTATGCTTAACACTGAATAAACTCGGTAAGTGAACGAGCAGCACGAGTAATTAATATCAGGACAGGTTCCTCCCTTGCCTGTAACAACAGCCACAGAATCTTAACGTTAGCTTGTACGCTGCGGCTCTGAAACGATCTTCTAATTGGAATATGGACCCCATTAATGTAAATATAGACTCCCACGTGCAGAGAAGGAGGACCCCGCTCCTTACGCTACCTTCTTCCCGCTTTACCACCTACGATTCCTCTCCTCTGCAGCCTATTGGCTTAAGAAAGCCAAGCATCTCTACTAATATTGTTTTGTTAACTAGAACACATCGACAGCAAGTTCTCCAAAACCAGCAAGCCTCAGAGCGCCAGCTCAGTCCTGATTCACCTAGAGGGGTCCCTCAGTCAGTGGGTGCAAAATAAATAGAGACGTGGTCCAAAGAGCGGGCTCCCTGCCCCCACTTCCAATGAACCCCCGCTGCGAGGCGTGCTGTATTCTCCTAACCACAAGTAGCTGCTAATGGCAAGAGGAATTAAACAAGCAACTATTGATGCTCGAAGAACAAAATCAGTGTTACGAAAAGGTGGCACAGATGTCTGTTGTAACATAGAAACGTTGCCCTTTGGGCTGAATCTCAGGGATGAACGAGGATTAGCACAGGCAGGGAAAGTAAGAAAAATTACTCGCTGAGCGAAAGACCATGGCCATCTGTGGCCTGTCGGGGCAGTGCCTGTAGCACAAATCAATGCCAGGAAGGGATTGGGTGGGAGTGGGAGCTGGAGGGAAACCACGGGCTTGGCCGGGGAAGGCCGAGGAGCCACCCGGGGAGCTATTGCTGGCTGAGGAGCCCCCGAGGTTTTCACGGAGAAAGCTCGACCTGGTCCGACTCCTGTTCCCGGAAGATAGCTATGTGGGTAACGTGGCGGATCCTGGAGGCCCAGCGGTAGTGGGAGAGGAGGGATTGCTGCGGGGACTCTGAGACGCATTGGATTTTTCTTAATTGGTATGTAAGGACATTGTGCAGTTGAATTGTCTTTCATTTATTGATTGAGATGAATACAGGAGACATTTTTATGTTCTTGTTAAATACCAGATATACTGCCAGGGACACTGGGGGAAGCAAGGAGCGAAGTATAGGCACTAACACACACACACACACACACACACACACATACACACACACACACACGTAGGAAAATAGACGGTCCTCGCTGTTGAGAACGGTGACTTTGTTGGCAGACATGCATCTCTGGAGCCCGCAGTCTGTTCGAACGAGTTGAAGATGAATGACATTTTGCAAGTGAGGAGTGTGTGGTGTGAGGCTGTGGCGAAGGGGTCACTGCTGGGAGTGGGGTGCCCAAGTCCCAATTCCAGCTCCTTGGCTTTGAGCTCCTTGGCTGCTCTGGGGTCCACGAGTGATCCCCGTAAGAGCGTGGCTCACTTGCCCTAACCGGTTTGGCTCAGTGGATAAAGCGTCAGCCTGCAGACTCAAGGGTCCCAGGTTCGATTCCGGCCAAGGGCATGTACCTCGGTTGCGGGCACATCCCCAGTAGGGTGTGTGCAGGAGGCAGCTGATCGATGTTTCTCTCTCATCGATGTTTCTAACTCTCTATCCCTCTCCCTTCTTCTCTGTAAAAAAATCAATAAAATATATTAAAAAAAAAAAGAGCGTGGCTCACTTCCATCAGCCCTCTGGTGTCCATCCATCGGTGCCCACCCCTCACCTGCCCAGCACAAGCTTGTCACCTGCGCCTCCCCATGAGCGCCGCCTTGCAGCAGTGCCTTCTCACGGTATGGTCTTCATCATGTTGTCTGCCTCCCTCACCCCTGCCCTCTTCCTCACCTCCCCCCCCCCCAAGACAATAATTTCCTCAAGGGCAGGAGCTGGTCTCAGATATCAGTATAATTCCCGTTCCTACAATGGAGCTTGGCTTACAATACGTACCTCTCAGTGTTGCATGAATGAACAAATGAAAGTAAAACTAAGAAACGATGAATGACTTTTTGGTGGAGTGGGTTTTTAAAAAATTTATTGGAAATTATTTGAGACATACCAAAAGGTGTGGAGAATAATATAATGACCAATGGTGTGTCTAAGGGGGCTCCTTTGGTGCCCTTGCAGTTCCTGTGTACGAGGCCCCGTGGGAGCCTCCCCACCCCCGGGGGGACCACAGCCAAGGGCAGGCTCATTCCCCCATGCATCTCTGTGGACTGGACTTGTAGTGAAGGCAGCCCTCACTCCACGCTGCCTAACACCGGTTTGCATATTTAACTTTTTCCCAAGCTGAATGTGTGAATGGGGGTGGGACGCAGCGACCAGCTTCCACAGTGTGGCCGTGTCAGACACATTGGAGAGGAGGGTGAGAGGCAGAGCTGGGTCTTGGAATGCAGGGTGCGGGGCGGGCCGGGGCAGGGAAGGGGCGCCCCCCGAGCGCGGGAACCGGGAGGGAGGAGCAGGGACAGCGAGGCTGCTCACCTGGTGCGGGCGCTCTGGCGCACAAGGCACAGGCATTCATTTCTCTCCCTCTGTATTTGAGAAGTAACCGCGGCAGATGCTGTCCTGAGTCTGTGGATAAAGAAGCCGAAGCTTAGGAATATAGTCACGCAGGCATTTCAGCAGCCACACCCGAAAGCATCCCGGAAAACCAGGAGTTCCCAAGAAACCGGGGGGATTCTGGGCTTTTCTTGGGCAGCAGCTGTGACACCGAGTGCTGTGCGCTCCACTCAGTCACCTTTATCTGTCAGTAAATCACACGGGTCAGGCTTCGCGCTATCACTTTTTTTTAACCACAAGAAAAAAAAAAAGAGCCTGTTGTCCCTAAGTCTTCTCTCATCATCGAGCAGGCCAGGGGACTGCCACAGGCGAGAAGCCAGCGATGTATTACAAAGCTCTGGAGAAACTTCTAGAAAACAGCAGGTTGCTCCAAGGTGTTTTATTTTTAAAAATGTGACAGGAGATGGATTTCTGTCCCTGGGAAGGATTGCCTACATGGTTTAGTGTCAGTTGCTCAGGAAGAAAGTAACTGAATTGGCAAGCCAGTGACGCCCGGCGGGGATTTCAGGAACCATTGAGCATCTTCCGACAGGATATACAATAGAAGTAGATTTTTGAATAAAGATGCCAATTTTAAATGCCAGGTAGTTGGTAAAGAGGACACACTACCTACCCATAGTTGAAATGTTGGGCCTTTTCGTATCAGCTTGATAACCATTTCCGGGTGGATTTCCAAGAAGATGGTGTGTGCCTGGCCTGTCAGGTGGCTTGGGGGCTCCCTGGTCCTCGTGGTATTGACATGACGAGCCATCAGGAGTTAGCCGACGGCATGGAGCAACCTTTGTCGACAGTGAGCTCCCTTGTGGCTGGCAGCTTCGCAGAAGCGGGGAAGGTGGCCCGGCCCATGTGGCTCAGTGGTTGAGCATCAACCTATGAACCAGGTCACAGTTCGATTCCCGGTCAGGGCACATGCCCAGGTTGCAGGCTCGATCCCCAGTGTGGGGTGTGCAGGAGGCAGCTGATCAGTGCTTCCCTCTCATCATTGATGTTTCTATCTCTCTCTCCCTCTCCCTTCAGTGAACCTCTGAAATAAATAGAATACATTAAAAAGGGGGGGGGGTTGGAATCGACTTTTAAATTAGTCGCAGTGCTTCTCCCAGATGTGACCAAAGCTGCCTCCTCCGTGGAGGCCTCTCTGACACCCTCGGGAGCAGCACATGCTCCCTGCTCCGTGCAGTGCCTTGGGGACCCCCTCACAGCACCCCACGTGCTGTCTGGTGACCCGATTTTGTTCCATGACATTTTAACAACACGTGCCTCTGGATTCCCCGCATCTGGCACCAGATTGGTGGGTGGTGTGAGCTGCATGCATTTTGAATGAATGAAAAGGGGTGAAAGAATGATTGAATAAAAGTATCGCAAGGGAGCTGGGCGGAACCGAAAATCTTTAAAGTGAGAGCTATTTAAAACTTCTCTCTGGGAGAAGCACACTCTGTTGTATTAATTAACCCAGAAGCTTGGAAATCAGGGAAACGCTAATGATCTCTTTTTCCAGCTGCTGAAGAGAGGAGCTGGCAGAGCCCCGCCCCAGTCTCCACTTTCCCCTGCCGCGCTACGCAGCGTTTTCTGGTAAAAAAGGGAAAGAAACCCCAATCCATTTTGAGTTGAAGACAGTTTCTTCTGTAGCCCAGCTCTGCCTTAATTTCTTCTTTTTCTCTTGTTTTTCCTTTTTAAAAATTAAATTTATTGGGGTGACATGGGTCAACATGATCATATAGGTTTCAGGTGTGGGTTTCTATGTTACGAGATGTGTATATTGCACTGTGTGCCCACCACCCAAAGTTAAATCTTCTCCCGTCACAATATATTAGGACCCGCTCAGCCCACCCCCTTGTCTTAAGTTCTCTTCTGTGGCACCTGCAGATAGGATCCAGTTCAGGGTGGAGCCCCGTCGCCTCTCTTTCGGCTTCGGCCTCGGTCCTGTCTCAGGCAGGGCGCACACGCACGAGAAACCCCTTCCTAAAGGACTCATGCCACCCTCACCCTCGCTCACTCTCTGACTGTCTGCTGGGCGCGTGTCCGTTGAGGCCTCCAGAGTTGGAATAAGGCTCAGAGTCGAGGACTCGGTCTCGCGGGTGCAAAAATGATGTAGAAAGGGGTGCAGTGAGAGCCGGCTGAGGCAGACCCTGCATGGAGCCCCCACACAGCTCTGTGGGGCCCAGCTGAGCGGAAGGGGGTGTCCTTTCTGGCTGAGAGGAACCTGGGAGGGTTTCATAGAGGTGGTTACATGGGGAGACCTTATGCATGAGGTAGGAGTATTGGGAGTCAGAAGACCTGGTAAATTTCCTGCTTTACTTCTCAGCTGAGCTACCCTGGAGAAGTCACTGTCCTCTTCTGATCTCGGGCTTTTAACCTCTAAGATGGGAATATTAGCATCTCCTGAGCTGTGTGCGCGTGACAGTTCGTCCAGTGGCGCGGCCGTGCAGCGGTGCTTAGGGATCGAATGCCTCTACGGTGTTTTGTTGGAGCGGAACCTTAGACGATGGGTGGGCGTTGGGCATGAAGAAGCAAGGGTGTTGCAGCCCGCAGGGCCAGCCGGGCAGGGGGCAGGGGGCCGGACGGGCAGGGGCAGGGTGGGGCGGCGCAGGGACCAAGAAGGCCCAGCTGCGCACTGTCTGTGAAGTGGGGACCCAGGATGAAGCTGGTTGAGAGGAGCCATTCTAGGGGGGATCCTGAAAGGACCTGTTTTGCTTGATCATGTTCTGCATTTTTGTGCAGCCGATTCATCATCAGTTTTCTTTGGCTGTGGATAAAATTAGCCCGTTCCTGAACTCGTTCCAGAGACGATGCTCCTGCCGTGTGCTTGCTGGCTGCGGCTGACACGGCCGGGCATCGCCGCTGCCTCCTCCTGCCCTACCCCCCCATCCCTGCTCCTCTCGTCTCCTTGCTCGGAGGTTACAACCCAGCTGTGCCCCCTGGGCCTCCTGGAGACCCACATACGCAGGTGGCTTGGGCGTGACGTTGGGCTGCACCTGGAAGAGGCCTGTCTGAGTGAAGGCTCTTGATTGTGCTCAGGGAAACTGCTTCCAGGCTGTCTCCAGCCCCAAGGGTGTGGGGGGACGCCTGGGACTGTGTGGGAGCCACAGCCACAGCCACGTTGCAGGGGACCAGGCCTAGGGGACCCAGTTGGAAAGCTCTCAGACCAGCCTGCAGGGCTTCGGTTCCAGCATGTCCCATCTCCATGGTTTTCTGTCCTCCATCCCTTCCCATCCTCTATTCATTGGCTCCAACAGTTACCTGAGCCCCGGTTCCTGCACCACAGGTACGACCACCAGCAGCCCCGCTCCAGCTGCCAGGAGGAGGCCCCTTCTTGGCCCCACCTCTGTTCTGTACCCTCTCCTGGTCCTGTCGCCGGCACCGGTGGGCCTGAACCTTAGTGAGAAGGGTGGCTGCTGGTGGCCGTACCAGTGCTCAGAAGGGCTGTGGTGGGCGGGCAGGGGTGTCGGACCGAGTCCCTGCAGGTACTCGAGGTGACTGAATCCTTTGCTGACGACCTGGAACCTGGGTTTCCTTGGAGGCCACAGCAGTTGTCATGAGGGACATTCATCCGGAATAGTCACCCCTGTTAGCCTCCGGGGCAGGCGCTGGCTGCACCCTGCGGTGTGTGTGTGTTTCCACAGCCACTCTCCGACCGCTCCTGCCCTGCCCTTTGTTGTGGCTGGAGTCTGTGAGCGAACTTGTCCAGTGCCCGTGCCTGGCACTCGCGGTTCTGTGGACACTGGCCATTGGCATCCTGCTCTTTGGGGAAGAGAGGCACCTAAGCGCAGGCCTTCACCGAAGCAAATCTCAGTTCCTATTTTTTAAAAATAATTATTTTTATTGATTTCAGAGAGAAGAAGGGAGAGGAAAAGAGAGAAACATCAATGATGAGAGAGAAATGAGCCCACAGCCCGGGCATGTGCCCAGACGGGGAATCGAACTGTGACCTCCTGGTTCATAGGTTGATGCTCAACCGTTGAGCCACACCAGGCGAGCTTGGTTCCTAATTTGTAAAGTGATATTAAGATTTTTTGTGAGAAAATAGATGTTTATGGACTTCGTAAGCTCTAAAATTAATATTCAGACGTGATTTCAGATGACGAGCAGTCGTACATAAACACGTCGAGGTTCAGGAACTGGAATGAGTCACTTTGCCCCGCTGGTCTTTGCCCGCCTCGAGCTCTGGAGGAATCAATTTTTTCCTCCCAGACAACGTGCGTTTGATGCTGCATCTCTTGCCATGAGCGTTGCGCTGAGTCAGAGTCTGATTTCCAAACTCCTTTGAGGAGGAGACGTACCCCTTACTGTTGCTCACCTCGCTCCGTTAAGCAGCCTCACTTCCCGTAGATAACATTTTCCACCGCACGCACTGCGCTGAATGAAAGCTGCCGTCACCTGCCTGCCGCGTGCCGCGCACTCGCCCTCTGGTCACCACCTCCTCTGTCTCCTTATCCAACCTACAACCCACACGTGGTCCACGCCGCCCTCCAGGCGCCGGGCAAGTCTTAGCAGGGGGAGGTGACTGCAAGCTGGTTGGGAAGACCTCAGGCTCCAGCAAACCCCGCCCTGGCCACCGGGACGGCCATTCCTGACTGTTTCTGTCTGTGGAAGTGGTCACACTGATGAGGGAGAAGGGCTGCCCAGTGTTCTCTTCTAGAGGAAGCTGCGGCCATTGGATGGAACAGCCCGTCGGCCACGCGCCTCGGCCTCCTGCTGGAGTCACCTTATTAAAGTGTCCCGCTGATGGAGTGAGCTGGCGGGCGCAGGGAGCTCGCTTCCTTTCAAAACCACTTTAAGGTGCTAAATATTTTAAGGAGTTTTATCTGCTGCTGCATCTGTGTTAATCTGCCCGACACCGTGGCTCTCAGGCCCCAGGCTGCCTTTGTTCCTTGCTCCAGGCTGACTTGCTCTGTCCCTTTCCTCCGTTCTCCCTGTTCCGCTCAGTTCTGAGGGGTGCACGCTGTCCTCCACGCGCTGGGGACTCTGGGATTGCTGTCTCCCTGGCAGGTGTGGACGCGTGCATCTGCTCTGCATCTCAGGGCTGATGGTGCTGTTTCGTCCTGACGTGTGTCAGACCAGCTGCTCCTGGGGGCCTGCCATGCCCCAGGCTCTGTGTCGGGGGCCTGCCATGCCCTAGGCTCTGTGTGTCGGGGGCCTGCCATGGCCCAGGCTCTGTGTGTCGGGGGCCTGCCATGGCCCAGGCTCTGTGTGTCGGGGGCCTGCCATGGCCCAGGCTCTGTGTGTCGGGGGCCTGCCATGGCCCAGGCTCTGTGTGTCGGGGGCCTGCCATGGCCCAGGCTCTGTGTGTCGGGGGCCTGCCATGCTCCAGGCTCTGTGTGTCAGGGACCTGCCATGCCCCAGGCTCTGTGTGTTGGGGGCCTGCCATGCTCCAGACTCTGTGTGTTGGGGGCCTGCCTCTGTCTTCACGAAGAAGGAGGCCATCCCTTCCCTGGTGTTTTGACTTTCTCGGCCTGACTCCTGTGTGTGTGATGTGTGAGGTCACCTGCATCTCTGGGCAGAGCCTCACCGTTTGGAGGGCCGAATGCAGAACTTGGCTGAACATCCAGCAAACATAAACCACCCAGATTAGCTCCAGTGCCAGGCCCACCGAGTCACCTGGTGCCTGGTACTGGCCGGTGAAGATAAGGACACTGAGAATATTTTTTAAAGTGTCAGCTGGTTAGTGTCAGTGAAAGAGCAAACGCTGCCCTCGGACCCGGGTTCTAACCCGGGCACACTGGCTGCCGGTCCGCCTCTTGGTTCTAAGCAGTGCACCCAGCAGGCCTGGGGGACGAGGCTGTACCTGGAGCAGGTGACACTGTGTGTACAGAGGTGCACATGGTGTGACTGCCCATACCCAGGGTGGCACCTGCGTTCGACAGAAGCTGTGCTGGCAGCAGCGCCAATCAGCTTGTGTTATCACAGCTGCACAGACAGAGCAGCCGCCGAGGCTGGGATGGGCAGGATCGAGCACCTGCCCACTCGCCCACCGGGGCCTGCCCACCTGCTAAGCTCTGGGGAGGAGGCGGGACCCCTGCCTCTAGGGCCTCAGGAAGCAACAGGCGGGAAGGCAGCTCCTGAGACCCACTGTCTTTCCTGCCTGCCATTCCAGCATCTCCCCAGAGAAGCACTTCTCTTTCTCTCTCTTTAAAAAAATGTTTTTACTGTTTTTTTAGAGAGAGAGGAAGGGAAAGGGGAGAGAGAACATCGATGAGAGAGAAACATCATCAATTAGCTGCCTCCTGCACGCCCCCTGCTGGGGATTGAGCTTGCAACCCAGGCTTGTGGGGAATCGTATCTGTGACCTCTTGGTTCCTAGGTCGATGCTCAATCGCTGAGCCCCACTGGCGGGAGAAGGGCTTTTCTCTTTATGGAGTGTGCAGCCTGGTTGGAGGTGAAACCCGCCACGATGGAGGTGAGAGGCCACTAAACGTCCTCACGTCACTGTGTTCAGTGTGTGTACGTGTCACTGCAGACCTGAGCGTCAGCTGCGGGGGCTGCTAGCCCGGGGCCCGTGGCCCATCGCATTTCCGAGATCTGAAGACGCTGGGTTCTGGGAGACATCTGGCCTCAAGGGCTCTGGGCCGGCGTTTCTCAGCTCCTGGTGTGGAGAGGTCGGTGCAGAAGGAAGGGGTGGAGCCCACGGCTGGCGGTGTGTCAGGTTCGCAGGGACTTGGGGTGGAGTTGTGAGGGGCACAAACAGAGCCCGTCTTCTGAGTGTCTGTGTCCTGCTGTGCAGAAGGTGCGGGATGGATGTGAGCGCCTGAGGAAGGCCAGTACTGAGAGGGACAGTCCCAGGAAGGAGTGTCCACGCCTGGCTGGGGACCAACTCCCCAGAGGGTGGCCTTTATTCCGAGGTCTGGGTAATGGGAACGAGGCAGCCCGGGAAAGACCTCGTGGGTAAGTGGTAGTTTTCCAAGCAGAAAGGATGCCAGAGTGACGGTGCAGGGTGGGCGGAGCCTGGCCTTGAGGAGCTGTGTGGTCAAGTGCACGGACACTGGGAGCCGAGTCCGCTCCTGAGCGTTTGTCTGCAGGCAGAGGGTTGGGGGGCAGGGGTGTGGTGGGACGTCCCAGAAGCGAGCCAGGGAATTGTATGGCCTGGCTGTGCTCTAGAAGGACCACTGGCTGCTGGCTGGGGGGTGGGGGGGCTTTGGGAGGGCAGGGCTTGGGGAAGTGTATGCTTGTCATGTGGCTGTTCCCTGAGTCATAGGAAGTTTGGGAGGTCTGACCGCCTGCTAGGCCTGGGTGTCAGCCTGACCACCTTCCTCAGTTTGTGTCCCAGCCGAGCCTCTGCGAGCCGCAGCCAGGCCAGGTGCCCGTCGTGCCCGCCACGCAGCGGCCTGGGAGGCAGCCTGGCAGCGCTGGGAAGGAGGGGTGTTTATTTTTAACAACATGTCAGAGGATGAAACACGGTTCATTGATGGAGAGGCTGCGGCTCCCACGTGGAGAGTGCAAGGCGCGCATTATCGCCGTGATCACCCAGCGCCGTCGCCCGCACCCACTCTCCAAGGTGGGGGCAGCGACCTCGGCAGGCGCCCCCGTCAGCAGCTGGCCCCCGTCCTGTCCAGGTGGCCGGCAGAGCAGGGCGTTTGCTGGGAGACAGCAGGTGGCCAGCTGACGACATCAGCAGCTGCACGCTCCCCGCCGGGAGCCGGGAGATGGGGCCCCGGGTGCTCGGCTGTGTGAGCCACAGCGCAGCCGGTGTGGCCAGGCCGGGGTTGTCGGTGACCCTCATTTTACCAGACCTCCCTTCCGCATGGAGAAGAAGGCAGGGTTTGTATTTAAAGAGATTTGATCAGGATGGTAAGGATAGAAAAAGTTGAAATTTATGATTTTTAGTAGAGTCTAGTGGGTTTCAAGTCTTAAAAAAAAAAGGATATATATATATATATATATATATATATATATATATATATATATAGTGGCATCCTTTCTGCCAAGCCATGCGGAGAGAACCTGAGGTGTGAAAGTCACAGCCGATGCGGCCCAACTTGGGGCGGGCGTGTGGGCCCAGCACCCCTGAGGCAGCCTCAGCAAGCATTGGAGTTGGGTGGGGGAGGGGGAGCGCCTTCTAGGAGTCCTGGGCCAGGAGGTTGGCAGAGGTGTTGGGAGGGAACACGGCTCGCCCTGTGTGTGTGTGTGTGTGTGTGTGTGTGTGTGTGTGTGTGTGTGGCCCAGCGTCTCTGTGTCATAGGGACTGGCCGTGGGTCAGGCACACACACAGCTAGTGCAGTGGAGCGGCTGAGAGCACAGCCTTCAGGGACCAGCTGCCCGGCCCCAGCCCTGCCATCTCGGCCAAGGCTGAACCTCTCCAGGTGCTGGTTTCCTGCCTGTACAACAAGAATGGTGACAGCTCAGCACCTGCCCGGCACCTCATCCCTCGGGGTCGGCAGGCCAGGGCAGGGCAGGCTGTCTCTGTGCTCTGAGGCGTCAGCCAGACCAGGCCCTCAGGGAGACCGTCATCTTGTCCAGAACCAGGCACGGCTCCCGCATACTGGTCACCACTGCGCCCTCCACTGTCCAGCCCTGCCTGCCCATCGGCCACACTTCCCGGCTCTGCGCTGGCCTTCAGGATGGCAGGCGGGCGCCCTCACTTTCTGGCTCTGCGCTGGCCTTCGGGATGGCAGGCGGGGCCAGGTGTGTAGGCCGCGCATCATGCAGCGCTGGACGCGGTCCCATGGGCCCACCGCAGGGTCTTAAACAGAAAAGAAACTCGCCCAGCACGCTCACCCCCGGAGTAGCCATTAGGTGGATTAAAAACTGCTGGGTTCCCATCCAAACGGGTGACGAATGGAAAGGAACGATACTAATAATATTTTTATTGCCTTATCCATTAGGATTTTGAGTGGACAATTTTACATTTATAGAGATTTACTTTCGTTATAATAGTGTAACATGTTTACTATAGAAAATGTTGAAAATGAAAAAAATGTGGGAAGAAAGAACCCCGTGTTCCGTGCCCAGACTCATTAGCGTATTTATTCTCTTTCCTAAGCACGCTTTAGAGCAGCCCCATGACGGAGTGCCCGGCATGATAGATGTTGTCCTAGGCCAGTGATGGCGAACCTATGACACGCGTGTCAGAGGTGACACGCGAACTCATTTTTTGGGTTGATTTTTCTTTGTTAAATGGCATGTAAATATATAAAATAAATATCAAAAATATAAGCCTTTGTTTTACTATGGTTGCAAATATCAAAAAATTTCTATATGTGACACGGCACCAGAGTTAATTTAGGGTTTTTCAAAATGCTGACACGCCGAGCTCAAAAGGTTCGCCATCACTGTCCTAGGCTATTGATTCGAACATCTCTCAGGGTGGTTCCCCTGGGTACGCCCGTGGGATCTGAGGCTCAGCTGGACAGGCTTGGCCAAGGCCGCACGGCTGGCCAGTGGGAGGCGGGACGCGAGCCCGTGTCCGGAGTGAGTCCATTTCCCAGTCCCCACGTGCCTGCACCCTGCCTCCTAACTCAGCGTTAGTCCAGAGGCATCTTCCCACTTCAGGTCACATTAGCGTCAACATAATTTAATGGTTAAATGACATTCCACTGTCCTATGTCACCAGACCATTCGAAATAGCTTCTCCACAGGTTGGATTCCAGGTAGACTCTCAGCACAGGGTCCCAGAGGTAGCATGGCTTCGTTTTTTAAGTCCCTTGTTAGACCAGCTGTCAAATGGCGTTCCAGAGAGGCTGTGCCCGCCCTGCATCGCCGGCCGTGTGGGGGCATCTGTCCCTCCGCACCCTCCAGCAGCGGACATTTCCATCGTGGTTTCCTCCAACCAGCATGGACTCCGCCGAAACATGTGTGACTGTGCCCTGTAATGTAGGCACACGCTCTCCCACCAAATCAGACCGCTTCTCCTTTCATTTAACCGAAGAAGAAAAGAGGGCATTCCTCAATCTTTTGCAGAAGCTTCATTTCTAGCAGAAAAATGAATTTGAGGGGCAGGCTGGAGAAACTGGAAGTCAATAACAGTGTCAAAGGCTGGGGAGTCAAACAGTATCTGCAAGTTTAGTAGTTTGTCACCCTTAACTCCTCCCCCCTTTCTTGTGTCTCTGTCACCATCTTAATGTCAATTAGGTTGTTAAAATGCATTAGAATACGAAGCGGTGACGCTTTCCTCTCTCTCCTCTCTCTCCGTGTCTGTCTGCTGTCAGAATGCTCCTCCGCCCTGTCCTCCGGGGCCTCATTCCGTGGGGAGCTGGCTGCCAGGGGCTCGCTCTGCCTGGAGGAACCCGCGCTCCCCGGAACACCTGCCAGCCCTGGAGACCCCGCTGCCAGCGTCCTGCTTCAGACGCTTCTCCCTTTAAATTCTTAGAGAGACGGCCGCTGGCCCAGTCACGAAGGCGTGGCTTCCGTGGGGCTGACCACAGGGACCTGTGGCTTTTGTGTGGGCTGGACAGCAACTCAGATTTCAGGGAAGGAAGAAGTGAGCCAGGAATGTGAAAGCCCGTCCTTGCCCTGGCTGACAACATCCCTCCCTTGTCACAAGTCCCTCCCGTCCCACCTGGCCCAGCTTGTTCTGAGGCCACCGCTGGGCTAGAGAAGGCTGGGCCTGTGGCCCCCGGGAGAGGCCGAGTTCTCGCCGGACACTTGCTAAATCCCCGGTGCCAGGTGTGGAATGCACGTCTCCTTCCTCCTCTGGGCGCGTCCCGTGTTGAGGATGGAGGTGCAGACGGGTGAGGAGGAGCAGCCTCTACTCCAGTCTCATCGCGGGTGTGTTACCCTCCCGGTTTAAGGTTTTTTAGTGGGCCATTCACACTTACACAGAGACCTGCTTTCACTACGATAGGGCAGTGACCTGAACACCTGTGTGGCCATCTTTCGGGTGTGGGGGGATGCCCCTGCGATGGTCAGAGGCACTGCTGAGCGCCTGGATCCTGTCCCCACCGTGACTGGTGGAGTGAACACTGAGAATGGCGCAGGGACTTGGCGGTGGGGAAGTGAGTAGCTAGAGATGTAGAGGCGGGTGGTGAGGGTGAGGGGCAGTAGAAACAGCGACAGGTGGCCTGTGTGGGGGAGGCCAACATCTGTCAGCCGCAGGGGCAACTGGGAACAGATGGCAGGGGCAGTTCATCTTGATGGTAACCTGGCGAGGGGATAGGGAGTGCCTTCTCTGAGTAACTGCCAGTCCTGCCTGCCGAGCCAGCAGGTGCCTTCCTGGAGGAGGTGGCTTTCCTGCTAGTGGCCAAGAAGAGTCTAGGATTCCTGACAGTGGGTGCATGGGTCTGTCCCAGCACCTTTCCCACGGCACCGATGGGAGGACCTCGGGGGAGAAAGGTTGTGAGGCACCCTGAGCTCTTACATGCTGTACGGAAATGCTGTTGGGCGCTCGGGTCAATATACACACGGCACGTGGCGCGTGGAGCTCCGGCTGCGGCGCTGGAGGCACCTGCCCGGCTCTGTGGGCCTGTGAATCTTAGCAGCTCTGAGTCGGAGGGGGAGGAATGTGTTTAGGTCTCCGCAGTGTGGGCGCTGTTACCCGGAAGCGATTGAGGGCCTGTGCTGGACACCACCGAATGCCCGCCATCGAGTGCCTTGTTTCTTTAAAAAATGTTTTTATTGATTTGAGAGAGGAAAGAAGAGAGAGAAACATCAAAGATGAGAGAGAATCATTGATCGACTGCCTCCTGCACACCCCCCCACTGGGGATGGAGCCTGCAACCCAGGCATGTGCCCTTGACCAGGAATCGAACCATGACCTCCTGGTTCATAGGTCAACACTCAACCACTGAGCCACGCCAGTTGGGCAGGACCATGGTTTATTTTGATTTTATTTTCCTGATGGTACAAGGTAGGAGTTGAGGATTTATTTATTTTTGGTATTCAGGTCTCCAGTTGTTCCAGAAACATTTGCTAAAGACTTTCCTTCCTCCATTGAATTGCATGTGCAATTCTGTTGGAAAGCAACCGGCCATGTGTGGGGTCTGGTTCTGTTGTATTGATTCCTGTGTCTCTTTCACCAGCACCCCCCGTCCTTGGAGCAGCCTTAGAGTAAGTCTGGGAGTCAGGGTGTGAGTCTTCCCACTTCTCCCTTCTCAGAAGTGTTTTGCTCTTCTGGTCCCTTTGCTGTCCATGTTAATTTCAGAATCAACCCCGATATCCTGCGAGAATTCTGACCGGACTTGCTACACATACATTTGGGGGAAACTGACATCTTTTCATAAACACGAAACACACCTTCCGTTTGTTTAGGCCTGTGATCTGTCTCCTCAGGACTTTGCAGTTTTCAGTGCACATACCTCGCTCTTAGGTTTTTAGGTTTGTATTGACATGTCATGCTTTTGGTGCTCGGGTCCTCTGTGAATGGAGACAATTTTCTTTCTTGCTAATAAGTGTTTTTTTTTGTTTCCTGGCCTCATTGCGGTCGCTGGGAGGTGTGTGCATGCAAGCTATTTGGGATCACTGAGGCTGCATCCATTTGTGAGTGTGCGTGGGGGCCTGGCCCAGAGGAACGCGGTGGCCATTCCAGAGCCCTTTGCAGAGGCTGGCACTCACCCAGGCCCACCACCCTGCCCACCCCTGCCATCTGGGGTCGCACTACCTTTCCCTCTTAGAGGAACTGCCTGAGGCTGTAAGTGGTTAATGGGCTGGTTCTGTGGGCATTGAACCTGGGCCCCAAGGCCTGACCCTGGCTCCGGAGCTTTCTGCACCTACACGGCCCTGGGTGGTGGTAGAACCGCAGAATCAGTGGACTTCTGCTCTTCACATTTTGATAAATTGCTCTTATGCTGACGTTCTCTAGAAGTTCCGCGACGCCGTGACTTCGGGTGTGTGTGTGTGTGGGCAGCGGCGTTGGGGGTGGAGGGGGCGGGGGGGGGGCAGCAGCAGGTGCCCTTCCTTTGCAGGTGGCGCTGTGCCCCAAGTGGGGCTGGAAGGTCTGCTCTGTTTGCACTGGGCCTGGACCCCATGTGGCCAGTCGGTGGTGCCTTTCAGAAAGTCATTTTTTCAACATTATTTTAAATTGTGTTCTCCTCATGTTTTTTTTACCCTCAGTGTATTGTGGATGCGAGGGAGAGGCAAGGTGCATTAGTTAATGGAGCGACACCGATTACATAGTGACACTCACATTGACGCCGAAAGGCTCATGCGGATTCGGGTGGTTAGTCCTCGCCGACTTAATCTATTAGGCAGAGCTGTATGCGGAGCCAAGCGAAGCGTCGTCACCAGTGAGGACTGAACAAGTATCCGAAGCAGCGCTGTTAGCGGTAAGCGAATTAGGCCGCGCTTGCCGCCTGCAAATACAAATGGCCTATTTGAAGAATTTCATGATACGGGTGCTCACCCTTCCTTGTGTTACCCGCCGGCCCCGTTTCATTCGGAGGATTGTTCTTTTGGGTGAGGACTGTTAATGATGGCAATTCTTTGACAGTGAAAATTTAGTTCATAGTGAGCGTCTCCTCCAAATATAAGTTTCCATCCCTTGGGCACTTGCTCAGGAGCCTCTGCCTGGACGTGCAGTGATCGCAGTGTCTGACAGGCCCACCATGGTTTGCGTGGTTCCCTCCCCGTGGAACCTGTAACGTCAGGGGCCCCCAGCAGCAGAAAGGGGGCACAGGGTACGTGCCTTCACACATGTTGTTCCTCTTGCCTGCAAAGCCACCCCTCCTCGCTCATCCCTGTGAAGCCCGTTTCTTTCTCAAAGGTGCACCATCATTTCTCCAGGGCGCCTTTCCTGCTTTCCCCGGCGGCTGCTCGAGCACCGAGCGCCGAGCGCGGACTGAGGACGTGGAGATAAAGCTGCTGCAACCCTGGTTCACAGGAGCTCCGATAGGCTGACGGTCCCACACGTGTGTGCGCACGTGTTGTGTACACAGTGATATGCAGATGTGTGCGCGCACGCACACACGTGCGCGCACGCACAATAGGCAACTCCAGGGTAAATGTTTGCAAAACTTCAGGACAGGCCTAGGGCTGGAGGTGTCTAGTGAGCCTGAGAGGTGGAGTGAGTGAATGAATGAGCGATTGAATGAATGATTGAGTGAATGGATGAATGAACACGTGAGCAAATGAATGAATGAGTGAATGAGTGAGCAAGTGAATGAATGAATGGAGAGTCTGGGAATGGCTTACAGAGGGGAGGCAGCTGACACAGGAAGAGGAGAGAGGGAGGAGATTCAAGGAGGCTCGTCCGTGGGTGTGCAGTCTCACAGGTACCGAGCTGACACTGAGCCCATGAATGTTTAGCGGGCGGGCCTGTGGGAACTCGTCTCCAGTGAGAGCCCAGTGCCATCCCCACCCCTGAACCTTAGATATTAAAGACTCTGAGAGGTGACCAGGGAGAGGAAATGAGTTTTCCCTCCTCGCCGATGATTTCAATCTCAGCTCATTAAGGGCTGACCCAGGAGTCTTCTAAAACCGAGGAGGGCAGCATGGCAGGGATGGGACGGACGTGCCCTGTGTGCTGCCTCGTTGGCCACGAGCTTCCTGTGTGTGATGTGCTTAGAAAAGCAAAGGCTGACACGAGTGCCACCCACGGCGTCGTGGCCATGGCCGCTCTGGGAGGTGGGCCTGGCGCTCCCCGTTCTCCGGTCTAGCTCCAGCCCCTTGTTTTATTTAAAAATAATCTCCCAATTTCTGTTCCTTCCTTTTAAAATGCTGTCATTCTTTCGAGGAGGACAGCCCATCTGTGGAAAGTCGACACAACTAGCATATGAACCAAGTTCCAGTTGCAGTCTTGGCGGTCACTGCTTTCCATTTTTCTTGGTTAAACAGAATAACCTGGCCCCGGAGCAAATGCCTGGCGAATGGAGCGAGTGGGGGCCCAGGCGACCTGGGGTTCAGCCGGGCGGCCGCCTTCCTCCCCGGCTCTGCTGCTTCCTTTCCCCTGGCCAAGCGCCGCCTCCATCTTTGTTAGGAAGCCAAGGCTGCCACATGGACACAGGGCACTGATGCTGGTTAAACCCAGGCCCTCGTCTCCTCCTTCCATGCTCACGGCCGCCCTACAGCAGGTAACCCTCCCTGTCTGCTCCCAGCGGAGCTGGGGGCAGGGCTGCTGTCTGATGGGGGGGGGAGGGCGGTGGAGGGGGAGGGCGGTGGAGGGGGTGGACTCCTCCCCTCCTTTCTTTCCTGCCCACCTGTGCTGGTGACCAGAGGCCAGGAGTCAGGGCCTGGTGCCACATGGGTGAAGTTCTATGCCCTGGTGCTGCGTGTTCTTGTTTGCGATGCTGATGGTTGCTCTCTATGACTTATTGTCTGCTCGCCAACCCTAGCTTACCTCTGCCATAGAGTGCTGCTCTCTGTAATTATATTGTGTAGCTGTTCTCAGTCTTCAGAGGGAATGCGTTGTAGGTGAGCGTAATTAGAAATGCATATTTAGCACACGAGAGGGAATGTTCTGTTACAGCTGCACGTGGAATAAAATCAGCAGCATCTGCCGGGCCGGGAGGTTCCGTTTATGATGGAGATTTATTCTCCTGGAGGCCTGGAAGCCGCATCCTCAGGAGCCTCCTGCCCGCGCTGGAGCTGTTTCTTCCTCTCGTTCATCGATTCGGGAGGCGTGTGCTGGGCTCCTCCACCGGGCAGTGCGCCAGGCTGTGAGCGAGTGCCCGGCGCGCCATGCCTGGAGGGACCGCCAGAGGGGGCCGGACACGCCCACGGGTCACGCTGCCTGCTTTACGGGGCGCCGTGGCATCCATCAGCAGGACTGCGGACTTGGGCAGATGTGGGATTGGATCTGTCACTGCCAGGCGTTGGGATTAGTTGGGCAAATTACAAATCCAAGCCACAGGGTATTTTTGTTTTTTAATCTCAACTGAGCCAGTGGCCAAGGTGACATCCTGGGAGTTGGTGCCTCCACAGAACGCCATGCCCTAGTCCTTGTGCTCAGAGGGGTTCCTGGGGGATTTGTGTGGCCTCCTGCGGTGGCAGGGCCACGGCTTCTGTGGACACACTGGTGGTGAGGCTGCCCCTGGCCCGCTGGCTGGAGGCCTGGCCACAGCCACTGCGGGCTCACTGGTGTGCCGGGCAGGCCTGCGCTGTGGCTCACTTCGAGGCCCAGCCACGCTGAAGCCACCCACTGGGTGTGGCAGGCAGGAGCCCCTCTTGGGGGTGCTAGCCTGAGCGGGTCCTCGGGGAAACGCCAGGGTGGGGTGAACAGCGTTAGCAAGGTTGTGGAGAGTGTCAGGGGCGTCCGCCAGCCTCAGACCAACCAGGTTCAAGACGGGGCATGGCACCCGCCAACACCTGACTCAGGAGAAAGTCCCACAGACCCCTGTCCCTCCAGCGCACACCCTGAGAGTAGTCAGTGCGTCACCTTCACGTGGGACCCAGGTGCTTTGCAAATTGCTGCCTCCGTGCTGGGACCCAGCAAGAGTGCAGCCTGGGGTCCCTCCGCCCTTGGCTCGCCCAGACATGAGCCCCGCTTGCTTCCAAAGCCCAATGTTATGGGGGCTCCTCTTCCCAGTGCAGGTCCCCAGGCTGGGGCTCAGACCCCTCTCGCTTTGGGGCGTCCCTGCGGTTGTGAGATCCTCCCACTGTGGGTCCCACTGTGGGTCACAGCCCAGGGACGGGGCGGGGTGCGTCCCTCCTGCTCTTCTCACGGTGGCTTCTTTATTCCGTAGCTGTAGGAAGTCCGCTGGTCCTTGGGGCGTTCTCAGAGACAGCGGTTCTGTATATAGTTGTTGTTTTGGTGTCAGAGGGGAGGCGGTGCCACCTTGAACTTGAGGCCAGAGCCTGGCTCTTGGATGCCAATTCAGCTCGTCCATGAGGTCTTCCTTGTGGAGGGTGCACTGTTGCGCGGCGAACGTGTCTCCAATGGGACGGCCGCCTTTCTGGTTCTCATGTCTCTCGAGTAAAGCCGTGATCACATCTCAATCCTTTGAGGCAATAAACTTCGTGTTTCCCGCCCCGAGTAACAGGCCATGTGGCCCACACCTGTCAGGGCGGCGAGCAGTACCAGTGGCTGTGATCAGACTGCGAGCTCTGTGGCCGGGACGCCTGGGGGACTGAATGAGGGTGCAGCAGTGGGAGGGCGGGGGTCAGGGCTGTCCAGAGGCAGACCCACTGTCACAGACTTCACGTTGGACAGGGCCTTACCGCTCCCGGGTTCTACGACTGGATTCTACGACTGGATTCGGGCTTTCTTCTCTCCACACCTGTGTGTGGGGCTCCCGTGAGCACTGGCCCCAGGGTTAGCGGTGAGATGCGGGGTGGGACTTACCTGTCCTGCAGTATTGCCCATCGTTACATCACTGTGTCTGACTCAGTAGTATTTTGTTAGGGTTTTTACTCTAAATTCACCAGGCACACTAGCCTGTGGTTTCCCCATGGACACTCTCCGTCTGACTGGCTACTTGGGCCACACTGGCCTCATCAAAGAGATGCGGACTTGCCCTCCCTCCCTCCCTCCATTTCTGAAGGTGTTGGCGTGAAGTTGGTGCTGTCGTCAGCAGGAAGGGTTGATGGAGTCAGCTGGAGGCGTCGGAGCTTTGAGGAGGCCGTTCTGCGGTGCATCTGCGGTTCAGTCGCCGGGAGACTCCCCCGGGTCTGTCTCCTCGCGGCCCGTTTGGTAGCTCGTCCACTTATCTAAGTAGGTGAATCTATTGACACTGAATTGTGTGCGTCATTCCTTTGTCATTCTGCTGACGTGGGCGGCATCTGCCCCGCGAGGCGGTTCTCTTCCTCATTCGTGATCTTGGTAACCAGTCTCGTTCTGTGCCCCTGGATTCGCCTAACTCAGAGGATTGCCACTTCCATTGACGTCTTAAAAAATGAGGTTTCAGTGACCTGATGTTTCTCCATTATGTGTCCATTTTCAATCTGATCAGAGCCTGACCCTGCTTTCCTGAAAGGTGCTGTCCCTTCCTACCCAGGCCCTGCCCCTCAGGCACACGCCATGCTGGCTGCTCTCTGTCCTCGTGTAGCCTGCCCTTCCCTGTCACGACCACCATTTATCTTTGCTGTCTCTGGGCCTGTGTCTTTGAGTAGACTCAGCCCCTCAGGGGTGGTACCGAGTCTTCTGCCATCCTCTATCACGGGCAGACACCCCTCTAGGGTTGGTGAGTGAATGATTGGATGGGTGAACGAATGCTATTCTGAGTAATTTGCATAAATGGCAAGAGCGCAGGCTGTATGGCCATACGGCTCTGTGTTCATGTCCTGGGTGTGCTGCTTCCGGGCCAGTCACCTGACTACTCTGAGCCTTGTTTGTGAAAACAGGACTTCCCTGCAGGGCTCTTAAGGAGTTAGAGTTGCCCGGCCAGCATGGCTCAGCGGTGGAGCATCGACCCATGAACCAAGAGGTCACGGTTCGATTCCTGGCACATGTCTGGGTTGCAGACTCGATCCCCTGTAGGGGGCGTGCAGGAGGCAGCTGATCGATGATGTTTCTCTCTCATTGATGTTTCTCTTCCTCTCCCTCCCGCTCTCTCTAAAAATCAATACAAACGTATTTAAGAACGGTAGGGTTCATGTGCATAGGTCACTCGGCAGAGAATTTGGCACGTAGTAGGCACTCAGTGGAAGGTAGCTACTGAAAAGGCCTCTCATTTTAGTTCGCACAATCACTGAGTGCCCAGAAATGAGTAATACTGTCCTCTAGTGCCTTGCCCATGACTGCTGGTTGTGACAGTCTGTTCTCAAAGTCAGGACCGCGCCATGCTCTGAGGGACCGTGTCTTGGCAGAGGACGCGTTGCTTCCGTGACATTGTCGCTGAGACACTTGAACATCCGGTCTCCTGCCTTCCAACCCGCTCGGTGGTCTTAGCCAGGAGGCTTTCTCTTCAATCAAGGAAGAAAGACAGCGAGACTCGGTGATTTCACAGACCTTTTCTGTACTTGATTTTCACAAATTAGACAGTTATCTTTCTATAATTACATCTTTTCCTGGTTCTCGACAGAGCAAAGAAACCTCCAATTCCAAGAAAATAGAAACAGACGATTCCTTCTTTGTTCTGTGGTACTTGACAGTATCTGTCTCCCAGCTCCCAGGGATGTCTGCTACCTCACTCCCTGGCGGGGGCGTTTAATTTTACCCTAAAAAAGCAACCAACCAACAGAGCTAATGTGGCAGCCTGCTGCTCGCCAGGTCGGGCTGTGCAAGGCCAGCGCTGGGAATCTGTTGGCTTTCTTGCCCGCGTGCCTGCAGGGAGGAAGCCGCTGTCCACACTGGGCGAGGGCTGGCTCCATTTGTCTATCAGCTCATTTACTCCCCCGTTCATTCCCTCAGCGTTTCCTGACCAAGGACCACACCTTATTCACCTTGTTCTAAGCGTGACCACAGGAGACACGCCGCCCAGGGCCGCGCGGTGGGAGTGATGGCCTTACCCCGCGCATCCCGGCCTCACCCATGCGAAGCCGCCTCCTGCAGGAACGAGCTACTTCGCAAGGACTGACGCCATGTTTTACATGTTTGCAGGTCCTGGAAGCGATCCTGAACTTCAAGTACTCCGGAGGCCCAGGCCACGTGGAAGGCTACTACAGGGACCTGTCCCTGGGGCTGCGCGTGGAGGTGGAGCCGTCAGTGTTCTTCACGCGAGTCAGCACTCTGCCGGCCACCAGGTAACTGTCTGCTGCATGTCCTTTGTTCCAGAGCCCCTACGTGTGCAGTTCCACCTGGGCGGTCACCCTGCCCCCTCCCCTCAGGCCTGGCTCTCACCCCAGGCTGCTGAGATGCCCTGGGTCTCAGGGCCTCATCCAAGAAGCAGACAGGGCCTCAGGCAGTTGGGAGTGCGTGGGGGTCCCCTGCATGCATCCCATGCAGTAGCGGTCATGTTGACATCGCCACTGCCGTATGCGTGTGTGTGTGTGTGTGTGTGTGTGTGTGTGTGTGTGTGTGTGGTCGGCGCTGTGCAGATGCGGCCCGCTCACTGCCCCGAGCCTGGCCTGGGTTCCGACCTGCACTGGGGCGCCCGGAGGAGGCAGCCTTTCTCTTCACGTCACTCTGCGTCCCAGGAGACTTGTGTGTGGCCCAGGCTGCCCAGCCTCTCACTTGGAGCATCAGGCTGTTCTGCCCGGGAGCCCTCCCTGCCCAGCGGCTTCTCTCCTCCCAGGCCTGGCCTCCTTCAGGGGGAAGGAAGCCAGACCATGTGTCCACTTCAGACCAGCCGTGGGCAGCGGTACGAGAGGGGTTCTTCTCTGAGGGGAGCTCACAGTTTCTCATGCACAGGTTTAGCTAGTGGGAAAGACTGTTCGTCTTCCCCGAATTGGAGGATGGCTTGGGCAAGAAGGAATGGCTCGGCTCAGGCTTCTCTTTTTTAAATGTATCTTTATTGTTGGAAATATTACAGATGTCACCCCCCCCCCCCCCCCGCAACCACCCCTCCCAGCCTCCACTGCACTATTGTCTGTGCCCTTGGGCTGTGTATTTATGCGTATAAGTTCCCAGGTTCCCAGTTAATCTCTCCCCCACCCCCACCCCCAGCTCATCAAAAGGCAGGCTGCACACGGGGAGAAATGTTGATCATACATCTCTGCAGCCGAGGCCTTGTAGCATATGTATAACATTAAACACCGAGGAGACGAATGTAAGAAACGTCTCAGAAGGAAGGGGTGCAGGTGGCCCACAACTCCCGCACCTGTTTAGTGGATGCTCCGTCGTCGGCCCCGGGGAGGGTATGTGCCTGCTCCACTCTGAACCTTGATCATCGATGCGGTTCTTCTTGTTGGTGATGTTTCAGTGGTAAAAGGTGGCAGGGAAACCCTACTTCCTCAGGGCCCACTCGATTCCAGGGGTGCCCAGCACCCCATTTCAGCTCTAGAGCCCCGCCCACATCAGCACTGCGTCGGTTCCTGTCTCTAACTCGTCCTCTGTTGCCCGTGAGTGAGGAGAAGAGAGGGGACTTGAGCTGTGGCCTCTTGGCACCTGATCCGAGCCTCTGCCCCAGGGCCTCTGCCGGGGAGTGCGGGTGCCTGGGCTCACCTCTGCTTCAGCCTGCCTGTCCCTCGGGTGATGGCCGAGGCTCCTGGTGGAAAGAGGGTGCCATCAGACAGTAGAGGGCAGGGCTTGCTCCTCGGCGCCACACGGCGTAGATGGCAGTGGCGACCTCCTTGTTTGCCTCCCTTCTCCCGGGGCTGCGCACAGTCCTCGGTCGACTTTTATTGAGGAGGTCAATTACCTCCGAGATTCCCTCTTCACACCAGCTGCCCGGTAATCTGGTCAGGGAGAGATTGAAATGGATGGGCCCTGCCCCGCCTGAGCGCCGAGCCTCCCTCGGTCCGGGGAGCAGTTTTTCCTCGGCTGTTAGGATAAATGATCCGGCCAGAGACGCTGCGAGGAAAATGCACTCCTCCGAGCAGGGCGTGGGGCGCAACAGTCGTCCCATTATTCACAGAAATCACCCCACTTGACACATCCCGGCGCTCATCCCGGCCATTTAGGAAACTCCCATCTCCCCCTGGCCGGCAGCGCGGCTGCAGGCAGGAGTCAGGCCATGGTAGCGCTGATTTGTCACGGTCCATCTTCCCCCAGTTGTTATAGTTCTGTGTGTAATCGCTTTTAGATCCAACGAGAATGGGGTTTGTGCAAGCACCAGGTCGTCTCTGCACCTGGTTTCAGTTGGCTCTGCGCCTGTGTCTGTGCATTCACATGTCTCCCAGCACCATCTTCCCTTCGTCTGGGAGGGAGGGGACGTGGATCTTGCAGGCCCTGCCAAAGTGTGCACCTAAGTGCCGAATGCAGGGCCTCACACAAGGTGGATCATTGAAAAGTGGTGTCATCATTTTCCCGTGTGTGTGCCCGTGCACACAGCAATGGTGTGCCATGTGCTAGGGAGAGAGTCACACACACCAGCTCTGGCAGCCGCCCTGTGCCTTCTGCAGGACGTCACTCACCTCGGTACATCCCGGGGGCCTGGTGGCCTTGCCCCGCCTCTCTGTGACCTCACTGCTGGCGGCCTCTGGGTCTGGTGCAGTCTCCTCTAGAGCTTGGGTTGCAGGTGGCCCTTGCATGATGCCTTGAGCAACCCTGTTCCGTGGATGGCCGGGTGGTCATGGCTCGAGGACGTTCGCGAGCTCGGCAGCTCAGTGTGCAGTGGGCGATGGCTTCGTCACCGGGAGCACTCGGACCCTGGGTTCTGTTCCCCTCACCTTTGACTGATGAAGCTCCTGGCTTTCTTACACACACAAGGAAGCCCTCCGTGCTGAGACGGGCTGCTGAGTTGTTCTGGAAAGAAGACAATGGGAAACCAGGCAGCTACAGACTTTTAGGAGACCACCCGGATTTGGCCCCGGTGCATGAGGCCATGGCGCCCTTTTGGGCTTTGCAGTCACCCAAGTCTGTGCTCCCAGGAGTGACTGGATGTTGATGTTCGGACCCTGGGAGGCCCCGGAGGTACCCGTGGACCTCAGGGAGGAAGAGGCCCCGTGCTTCCTGGCCGTGGCGCATGGTGTTTGGATAGACTCGGTCCTGGGCGTGGGAGTTTCTCGAGCGCTGTGGCTCAGGCAGTCCTGGGCAGTCCGAGGGGTTGCTGTGGGCACGCGTGTCTGCTTTGCCGTCACTGCTCCCCGCAGCAGCCCTGATTGCCACCGCCTCACAGTCACATAACACCCTGCTGTGGTTGCGGGAAGCACCGTCACGCTTCCCCGTGGGAGCCTCCCGTAGTCCCATGGCATCAGTATCCTTGTCTTCATTGGGGAAACTGAGGCGCAGAGGAATGGAATGACTTGCCTAAGACATTACAGTTATTGAGCACCCAAACCGGCGTTCGGACGAGCTCATCAAGGTTGTTGTGCCATTTATTTTCTAACCGCATCAGTGTAAAAAGTTTTAAATGAACACAGCAAAATGGACTTTTCTAGCATGGAGTGTTGTGAGCTCTAACACACATTGGATTCACGTTCCCCCACAATCAGGACAAAGAGCAGATCTGTCACCCCGAAACCTCATCATGTGCTCCTCACAGTCACACCCGCCCCACCCTGGTCCGGTGCCCGCGGGCCTGCCCTCCGGCCTCCTGTGTATTTGGCTCAGGCCCGGCGTCTCCAGGACGTGGTGGGGATGGGAGCCTGCTATGTGTCAGCTTTTGAAGGGGACTTTCTGGTCACCATGTTGCTTTTAGATCCATCGTGTCGCGGGCGTCGGTAGCTGGACTTTGTGTGATTGCGGAGCTTCCCTTGTCTAGGTGCACCCTGTCTGGGAGGCCCGTCACAGCCGAAGGACCTCGGGCTGTTCCAGCTCTTGGGACCATGAGTAGAGCTGCCATAAACGCCTGTTCGTCCCGACTGTGCGAAGGAGCGTTTTCATTTCTCGAGGTTGAGCACCCAGTGGGCTTGCAGGGTTACACACAGGTCAGCGTGAGCTTAGCTTTAGGAGACACCGCCCGTTGCTCTCGGAGGGCAGTGCCCCGGGCAGGCCCTGGGCAGGAGAGAAAGGACCCTGCGTCCTCTCTTCGTTGACACTCAGCCTTGTCGGTGTTCTCCTGGGGCCACTTCAGTGCGAGCGCCGTGGTGTCCGCACCTGGTCTCTCTGCTGCTTCCCTAAAGGTGAGGAGCAGCACGCTCGTTGGGGCTTAGTTGCCTTTTGTTGAGCTGTCTGTTCAAGTCTTTTTATTTTTTTTTAATCCTCACCCGAGGATATTTTTTCCATTTGTTTTAGAGAGAGAGTAAGGGAGGAATGGGGGCGGGGGGGGGGGAGAGGAGAGAGAGAAACCTTGATGTGAGAGAGACATATTGATCAGCTGCCTCCTTCAAGGCCCCTACCTGGGATCCAGCCCACAACCCAGCATGTGTCCTGGACGGGGAATCGAACTAGCAACCCCCTGGTGCGTGGATGATGCTCAGCGGGCCGGGCAGAGACCCTGTTTTTCTCGTTTGCGTCGTATCCACGGGTATTATATGTGCAGGCGGGTTAATAAGATTGATTCTCGGCAGAGGGCACGGTGGGTGCCGACCATGTGGAGGTAGTTTCACATGCTCTGCCCTCTGTGTTGGGACATCTCCTCCCCTCCCCCCAGGGCTTGGCCACCCCCCGCCTCCCCCTCCCCCAAGTCCTTCCCTGCCCCGGGCCTTGGCCCTGCCCTCCCCAACGCCTGGCGGTGGGTCTGTCCTGCAGGACCTGCTCTGACCTAGGTCTCCCAGGAGGCTTTCGGGGCTTCCCTGTACTTCAGAAAGACGGGCCCAGGGAGAGAAAAAGCCCACACAGAAAGCAAGCGGGTTCATGTCTGCTCTGTCTCGGTGTGGCGGGCAAGGTGCTCAGAGCCGGGACACAGGTGGGCACGGCTGCAGGTCGGGAAGGGAACCCATTCATGGATCACAGAGGGCACAGGCCACCGGCACGTCCTCAGTCAGAGCAGGAAAGGGTGGGTCCAGGCACCCAGGGAGCCGAAACACAGGGCCCAGAGGGCCGCGTGCCCATGTCCGTCCATGCGGCTGGGAGCGAGGACACAGATGTTGGAACCTTCCCCTCCCCGCTCTAAAAGTCATCCATTTCCCTCCTCTGATAAATGTTTCACCAACTCCCTCTTCTGATGAAAGATTTTGCTGTGATTAAAGATTTCATGAAGTTATGACAAAGGCGGATAGATTGTTCTTGAAACTCATTTTCCCGTGAGCGGAGTGAAGAGGCCTGTTGTAGGCAGCTGTCAGAGCTAATGAATATTTTCCAAGAGCTGAACCTCTGGGGAGACACCCCCACCCAAGGGCCCAGGAGCAACCGGTGCGAACCTGCCCTTCTGAAGGCGGGTGTGGGATGCGTCTCCCGCGCGGCAGCGAGAGCCTTACGCTGCCGCTCTCCCTCCCTGCAGGCCAGGCTCCGGTGCGCATTTGAAAAATGGATATTTCCCAGATGCCCTGGCCTTTTTGATGACATGTGCATATGTGTGCACGTGTGCGTATGTGTGTGTGTACACATGTGTGCAAGGGTGTGTATATGTGGGTGCACATGTGCACGTGTGTATGTGCACACCCATGGAGAAGTTACTGCCCCGCTCTCCTCGGGTCCCTTCTCTGGAAAGAGCAGGGGGTGGGGCTTGGTTTGGAACCTGGTTTGTCTGCTGTGAAAACTAGAGGCTTTGAGCGCTGCCTTGAGTCCCAGTCATCGCCCGGGCCTCACTATCCTTCCCCATGAACAGGCCCCGGGAGCACAGCCCTGGGTTATGGGGAGGAGTGACCTCACTGTGTTCCCCTCCGTTCCTTCCCCACCAGGAAGCCCTGTCCGCACTCAGGAGATGCCCCCGAGGGGCCTGCTTGGAGGTCACACCAGGTGGGGCCTCCTTCCTCGAGTCTGTTTTCTGTGAAAACTGCTCCCCTTGCTCCTCCAGAAGGAGAGTGGCTTCCACCTCTGTTGCTGCCGTGGGCACGCTGCCCCACGCAGATCAGCAGGCACATGGGCGACCTGTCACGTGCAGCTGAGATGCTTGGCATTTGGGAGACCGTGTTCGTTCTGGGCGGCATTTACCTGTAATGGGAGCTGAACCGATGGCGCCGACCCCACTGAAGCGTGTGGTCGGTCTTGTTCTGTGTGTGCAGCTAATGAGCCTGGAGGGCGGGGGCGTGAGGGCTGCTCCAGCTGCTCAGCCACGACACGCCCAGCCCCTCCTGGCCCCCGCCTCCCGCAGCCCGTGGTGTTTCCTCGTGGCCTCGAGTGGTTGATGAGCTCCTCGCACCCGGGCACTCTAGGGAGGGCGGGCAGGGAGCGGAGGCCGAGGGCGAGCGCCTTCTCCTCTCGGGCCTTGTCTTCTGTTGGATGGAGAGTCCCCTGCAGTCTGTCCTCACTGGCGAGGACTTTGACCCACGGCCTCCCTGTAGGACGAAGGAGCGGAGGCTTCCGTGGGGGAGCGAGCCCCAGTGTCTTCCACGCCCCGAGCAGGAGCAGGGGTGTGAGAACCCACAGCAGCCACGCACATCAGCTTCGGGCTCTTCCCCAGGACCAGGGCCCGGCACCCCGCACCGGGCTCGGGCCTGGGACCCCAGGGAGCAGGGGCTGATGGGATTGTGACTCAGATGTGGCATTCATGGAACGACGCTGGCCGAGTGCCCCCTTCCCGCCCCCCGCTGTCTTACTTACATATCGAGTGTTTTGGTCCCCACACCTGTGAGTGAGGAGACTCCAGTTACCTCTCATGGTCGCATGGTTTGTTCAGGGCACAGCAGGGTTGTGAGCATGTGACCCGGGACCGAGGAGGACCCCAGACCCACTTTTCCGAGTCCACAGTTTTGCTCGGAATGCGCCGCAGTCATCTTTCAGCCCAGGGGCACTGGGCGTTTTTGATGAATCGCAGTGCCGACATCCTCAAGGAGGGGAGGACCTTCTGGGGGAGAGAAGGCAGAGCCGCTCTCCTCTCGGCCACCAGGCGATTCTGAGCCTCCCTCATCTCTCCCTGCAGCACCCGGCAGTGCCACCTGCTCCTGGACGTCTTCAACTCCACGGAGCACGAGCTGAGCCTCAGCGCCCGCGGCAACGAGGAGCTCATCCTGCATGCGGGCGAGTGCCAGCGGTAAGTGTCCCACATCCCCGCATCCCCATGTACCTCTCCCCACATCCCCACATCCCCGTGTCCCCGCCTCTCTATATCCCCGTGTCCCCGCCCCCACACATCCCCGTGTCCCCACTCCCCATCCCATGTCCCTGCGTCCCCACATCCCCACGTGCCCCCCACACCCCCTGTGCTCCCCTTTCATCAGAAGGCACTGAGTGTCTGCTTCTCTTCTTCCTGTGATGGAGCATCTTATTGATGCTTTTCTCTTTCCTGAGGCTGTACCCAGGCGCCTGGCATGGAATTCTTACACCAACATGTGCACCCCCGTCTCAGCTGACAGAGACGGAGTGAGCGGTTGTTCCATGAAAGTCTCTCCCAAGGGTTGGGTGGCGGCTGTGGGCATGGGGATGGGTGTCACAGGGCCCTTCCTTTTATACTAGAAATGTACAGAATATAGTGCTACCTTTTATTTATTCAACATTTATGGAAAGCACATCTTCTTGCCAGGTGTGCTTGGCCCTGGGAAACAGACACTGTTCTTTGGGGGCAGAACCCAGGCCCCCGGGGACCTCCCCCCTCCACCTGGGATTGGGTGCAGGAAGCGCGGGGCAGGCGGGGGGTGCTGGCCAGGGCCCAGGAGCTGGGCTCATCCCCAGCCAGCCCTGGGGGTTGGGGACAGCTGTGTGGGGAGCTTGGTGGGTGCTGCGCAGCCCTCCATCCTACTGGTCGCCTCGCCTGCTCGTGGCTGTTTATCGGTGGCTAGTGGACAGGAACTTCTGTTTCCAATCACTTGTTCCTCGAGCACATTCTGCATTTGCTCACGCAGACCCTGCCTAACGTGGCGCCGGCGCTGCTTTGTGAAGTCATTGCTCTGTTTGTGTTTGCTCCTTGTGTTTGGGGAGGTCTCTGAAACAGGGACGGCGAGGCCGTGCGTCATGAATGCTAACGGAGACCTCGCTGGGAACATCTCAGCGGGTCGGTGCCCGCAGGGCTCCCGGGCCGGCGGGCGAAGCTTCTGGGCTCAGGAACCTTTGTAGGTGGAAAACGTTTGACTAATGGGAACTCACCAGGCGTCGTTTCCTGCTCGGGGGCCTCAGGGCCGCCTTCTGATCCCCGTCTGCAGCTGCGCGTGGAGACGCGGGGTGAGGGCAGCCCCGTGTTGAGGGAGGCTGTGCCCGCGCGCGCGGCCCTTCACCTGGGCCTTCAGGGCGTTGGCCACAGTCAGATATTCCCCCCACGTCGTCCTTGTTCCCTAGGGGTGTGGCTCCCTGTGTCCACAGGTGTCAGGAACCTTCAGAGGAGGGGCCTCGGCCACGTGGGCCCCTCTCCCTCCGTGTTGGGGGGATGCCGTGAGATGTTAGGTTCCCATGAAAACGAGCACATCCCGCTGCGCACAGCAAGGCCTTGGGAGCTGTGGGGCCAGTGAGCACGCTCCTCTCGGACGCTCTCCTGACCAGGAACCATCTGAGCTGCAGGCGAGTGCTGAGCACGGGATGAGTGTGTCGCTGTTACTTGTAGAAACCCTGGGAGCAGCCAGTGTCACCGACGGGGCGTGACTAGTAAACTGCGGTGCATTTGCGTAATTGGCTGTTGTGCCGCTATCAGAAACGATGTTTTCATAGAATGTGTCATGCATGCCCGCTGTCACAGTGCGAGCAGTGCAGCGCAGACATGGGCGGGAGGCAGGCCCCTTAGGGAGGGACACCGGGCGGCCACAGCGGCCGCCAGCATCCCAGAGTGGCGGGTTTCCCCAATCCCTGCGCCCGTGCGGCCGGGATAGCAGCCTTCACTCAGAAGTCAGTCCTGCCGGCCGACGTGGCTCAGTGGCTGACCTATGAACCAGTCAGGGCACATGCCTAGTTATGGGCTCAATCCCCAGTGAGGGGCGTGCAGGAGGCGGCCAATCAGTGATTCTCTCCCGTCATTGACGCTTCTGGCTCTCTCTCCCTCTTCCTTCCTCTCTGAAATCAATAAAAACATATTAAAAAAAACAAAAGAAGTCAGTCCTGCCCTGGGAAGCCTGCCATTCAAGGAGAAGACAAGACGGACAGAGAGTAGGGAGGGCGCTGCCTGACACAGTGTCGCAGACTCTGGTTGGAGAGGCGCCCTAAAGCCACTGGTGGGAGCTGCCTGGGCCTCACGAGGAGGCGAGGAGGCTGAGCTGGGCCCTGTGATGTGGCAGGGCCCCCGCGTGCACGGGAGCGCAGTGTGACCCAGAACGGGGGAAGGGCGGCAGAGTCCAGGAGCTGGCGGCACCTCAGTGGGGACTGCGTCCCAGCAGAGGGGCTGTGAGTAGGCAGGCTGAGCAGTGCCGGGTGCACACGCTGTGAGGAGGCATGAGGGTATCGACAGGACAAGCCTCACGGCTTGGCTCTGGCCCCTGGGGACCGAGGGCCTGGGATGGCCTGGCCCGGCTGCTCTGGTCCCCAAGATGGGCTCCCTGCCCACTGTGCTCCTTTATTCTCCATGTGGGCTGAGGGGAGCCAGGGCTGCCAGGGGCCTAATTGCGGCCCCCACTCAGGGTGTCCTTCAGCTCAAGCCCTCGCCACCAGCTGACTAGAGTCTGTGATCGACCGCTGCCTGACATTCAGGCCCTCGCTTGCTGGGCTGACCTGACGGGGAGGCCGTCCACACCGGGAGGCGCAAAGCGAGCTGCAGGGTGTCCGCGGGGGCTCTGCTCCTCCAAGTCCACTTGGATAGCAAGTCCGCTGGACGAGCCTCCACTCTGGGTGGCCCCATGCGGGGCCGCTGGCCTCACTCTCCGCACTCTCTCTGCACGTCTGTGAGGCAGAGGGAGCGGCCCGAGTACTGGGCGCATGTGGGCTGGGCACAGACAGCACATCCATGGTCCCTGGGCAGGGCCCGGGTGCAGGGCTGTCCTCCCCAGTTTGTCACGGAGGGACTGCAGCCCAGGGCCTCCACCTGGGTCGGAGCCACTGCTGCATGCGGGCCTGTCCCTCTGCCAGACCCGGGTTCTTGTCTCTGCAGGGTGCCCGTCAGCTCTCCCCACCTTTGAGGGGACGGCTCACTAGCGGCTTCAGTGAAGCGTGTGCCCGCCCACAGCCCCAGTGCTCTCCAGGGCTGTGCCCCAGGGTCGCCCCAGTCCCCTGTGACCTTGAAGTAGCCAGGGCCACTCGTGCAGTTTCTATGGCAACTCCCTGGGCCTTGCTGTGGACAGAGGTGGTTGTGGCTGTCGGGACTCATTGGCGTTAAGGTAGCTATTTTTAGCTCCCGTGAGGAGACGCTTCAGTTAGGGCTGTCACAGGGCAAAACCTAGGCCCAGCAGCGGCTCTGGCGCGAGTGAGCTGGCTCTGAGCAGGGGCCTGGTGCCGGGTTTCCTCACCTGACTGACCTTCTCTGGCTCCTCCAGCTCCTGACGCCCCACAAAGCTCTTCAGGGCTCAATAGCGTGACCTCCTGTGCCCAGTTCTGGGTCCACAGAGCCGCCCCGAAAGAGGTGCTTTCCTCCCAGGGTGGGGCCACCCTAGCCCCTCCCCAGTGCTCTGCGGGCTCGGAATGTCTGTCCTCCCGCGGCACCCAGGCGTCCAGCTGGCTTTTGTGCCCCCTCCCGTCTCATTTTCTTGGCACACTCCTGTTCACTGTTCTGGGGAGGGCCCCAGGGACCCTAACTGCCGGACGCCTGGAGGGTCTCCCCGTTCAGGGTCCAGTTCAGTTTATTCTACTTCAACCGTCCACGATGTTGTCACTTAAATGTAACTATTTGACTTGGTGAGTCTCTTAAACCCCCGAGCCTGCTCCTCCTCCTGTGGTAAGGAGGAAAAGGGGGCTCCATGGGGCTCTGTGAGGGTGAGCCGAGACCCCGTGTCAGAACCTGGCCTGTGCCTGGCACACAGCGCTCACTCGCTGCCCCTCGCTGATTCTGAAGCCAGAGGAGCAGGGCCTTGGCACAGGAAGGCAAGGAGCCAGCCCTGTTGAGGCTGAATTTGGGTGCAGGTTAAGCCGCGGAGGCGAGAGAAAGCAGTGTATTGTCCAATGCAGGCCTGGGGAGGTGGTCCATTTCTGCCTCTTTCTCTGAGGAAGGAGATTAGAGGAGGAGATGTGTTCTTATGGAAATGCAGTTTGGGGCGCTGAGAACGCATCACTGCAGCGAGGCATTCCTGAGGCCGGAGTGTCTCCGCCCAAAGGCGTGGGACCTGGTGAAGGCGCCGGACGCGGTGATGGCGTGTGGTGAAGGCGCGGACGCGGTGACGGTGCGCGCTCTTGCTCTGCCCGAGGAGCTCCATGGTGCCGTTTCTCCGCTGCATGGCCGTGGAAATGGTGCTTAAGCGTATTAGTGCTCTGGGCTTTGATTATTTCTCTGAGACTCTCCGGCCTTCAGAGCCCTTTGCTGCCGACTAGAAAGACTGACCTTGGAGGCAGTCCTGAGGTTTTTCTTAGAAGGGGCTGGAGTGGGGTTCCCGAGACAGACGTGGGGAGCCACTGCACAGCCACTTCCCTGCAGACGCACACTGCCCCTCCCGTCTCAGGTGTTCTGGGCGACCACTGAAGACAATGATTGATTTTTTTCATTTTTTTATTATGAAAAATTTCAAACATGCAGCAAAGTTAAAAGAATTTCCCAGTGAGTACTGGTAAATCCCCCACCTAGATTTGTCATTACTGTTTTGCTGTAGTAGCTTTATCACGTATCTGTATACACACACACACACACACACACATATGGTGTCGCAAAAAATGTGTATACACTTTAATAGCTGATAGCTGTTAAATGAAAATGAAATGTTTTAATAAACACTGCCTTTATAATTCATAGTGTGTGTATACATTTTTTGGGGGGGTATACCCTGTATCCTAGTTAATGAAAGCCTAATATGCAAATTGACCGAATGGTGGAATGACCGGTCGCTATGACGCACACTGACCGCCAGGGGGCAGACGCTCAACGCAGGAGCTGCCCTCAGCCCGCAGGCTCCAACTGGCGGTGGTGGGGGGTGGGGCCGGCGAGCGGGCAGCCCCAGGCCAGCTAAGGCAGGTGCCAGTGGGGGACCCCCTCCCCACATCCCCCTGCCGGTCACCCCGCAGATCGGCCCTGATCGCTGGCCAGGCCTAGGGACCCTACCCATGCATGAATTTCATGCACTGGGCCTTTAGTTTTTATATATCTATTTATATATCTACATCTTTTTTAATCCATGATATTTGCTCATGGATTTTAAAGTAAGTTGCAGACATCAGCACACTTGCCCCTAAAAACACGTGACATGCATGTTGTCAACCAGATTGAATACTCGGTGATTTCAGAATTGTAAATAGGTGGCGACTTGTGTGACGGCCAGCCTGGCCCATGTGGTAGCTCATGCACTTGAGTGGAATGTGTATCCGAGGTTGCTCGCTGCATGGTCGCTCGTACCTGCTGGGTGGGCACGAGCATGGTTTTGTTCACTTCTGTCTTTACTGTGTGTGTTCTTCGGCCTCTCGGTGAGGACAGGATGGGGAGTGTACCCAGGGCCCCTTCACTGGCTGCCGTGAGCGCCCTGCACGCACACGTTGCTGTTGTGGGCGCTTGGGCACCACAGCTTCAGCCAGGACGCAGTCTCCACTGAGGCGCCACCAGCGCGCCTGGACCCTGCGCCTCTCCTCCCATGTTGTGTCGTGTCGCTGCTCCCGGTGCTCCCACACACTCCACAGATTGCCCGTGAGTAAGGGAAAGCATCGAGGCGTAAATCCCCCAGAGCCGGGTTCCCAACATGGACGTGTGCTTTTACTCTTTGTTTCGCAGTTTCTCTGGCAGGCCATTGTCATCACGATAGAGCAATAAATCACAGCCTGTTACAGGGTGAAGCGCCCGAGTTTCTCATTCGCCGCCTTTGCGTTCCCTCCCTCCTCCGGCCCCGGACATGTGACCCTCACTGACAGGCTGACAGAGTACAGACCTGCGCTGTCCGGGGGCTGCCTGTGCCTGGTCTGCATAGGGCTGGCTCTGCAGACGGGACAGTCCCAAGCCCATGGCCCGTGCAGACAGATAGGGGGAGAGGGGAGCTCCGGGGGCCTCAGGATGGCTTAGTCTGTGCCGAGAGGGCAACGACTCCTTCCCTTTCTCCTGGACCATCCCCGATGCTGGGCTTCCGTGTGCCGCTGTGTTAGCTACGTGCCTGAGGAGCGTGCCAGGCCTGGGAGTGTTCGCCTTCTTCCTGGACGCACCACGTGATCCCACAGTGAAACCTCGAGTGTGAGGACTGCCATTGCCTGCACTGGCCCATCACTAACCCACAGTCCTCAGGCTCCGCCTCTGTGAAACGGGTGTCACACCTGCTCCTGAGGGGCTGTGAGGATTGGGTAACATGGTCCTTGAGGGCAGGCGTTCAGGCTGAGGCTGGCACCTACCACTCATGTCCTCCTGTTCCGAGCGGACGGCCGAGCTCCCCAGGTTCGATTGTGGAGGAGGCGTTGGCATTGTTTGCAGGCCCCTGCCTCTACCCCCTGTGCAGCTGGGAGGTGGGAGGGCGAGAGCAGGGCTGGCTGCCTGCGCCTGACAGTGGAGCTGGGAAGCCAGAAGGCTCTGGAGCCTGAGGGCCGATGCTAGCAGGCGCGGTCCTGCCCTGCCTCGGTTTCCGCCTCTGTGCCAGGGGCACTAGTGGGTTGTGGCGAGTCCACAGGTTACCACGTGTGTGCCGCACGGTGAGCACTGGAGGTGCCTCTGTGTCATCCTCCTCCTGCTGGCCCGCGTGGCCTCCTTCCGCCTCCTTCCTCTCTGAGCCTCTCCCAGGAACGTTCCCGTCTGAGCTCCCTCCCCGTGGGCGCCTCTCACTGTATGACAGGTCGGGGAGGTCGAGGCTGTCTTTGAATGTTCATCTCGTCACTGTGACGTTTCTGCCCTTTTAGCGCCGCGGCCGGAACAGGTTGAGTATAAATAGCGCTTCTCTGTCTCCTTGAAGGCCGCGAGCGCTGCTGTTGGCCTCCTGAATGGAAACCAGAGCTCATGCCAGAGCTTTGATCTCCCTGTGACCGCCCTTGTTTTTGGTGTGAGCCGAGCCAGCCGCCCACCTGTGAGGGGAGGCTGCCCGAGAGGCCACTAGCAGGCACTTAGCTGTTCTCACAACTGTTGACATTACAGGCCAACCCCAGGCTGCCACGGCTCCTGCCTTGGCCCCCCACAGCCTGTCCCTTGCAGGAGTCGCAGGGAGGTAGATGCAAGTTAAAAGAGGGCACAAGACCCCACGGGCACAGCCCCCATGAGCATCATCCCCTCACCCAGCGCATCTGTGACGTCCAGGTGGTCCACACTTGTTCAACACCCACTGTGTCATCTGCAATGCTAGGTGTCACCTTTGTGTCGCCTGTGGGAAACAGAGGGTTAGACAGACAGCGGGACCTCCTCACCCAGGACTGCTGGGCGGAAGAGCCCTTCACCTACCGTCCCCGTCTCACAGGTGAGCACCCACAGGCCAGGTACCACTGTTGGCGTGCGTGCTCGGTGCTTAGCACGTGGCCTGCGGCATCTTAAACCTCACGACTACACTCTCAGCTCGTCCCTATTCTTACAGCTAGAAAGTGCTCCAGGGGGCCAGCTGACCGACCCCGAGTGACACAGACGTGGGTGCATGTCCAGGTGTCCGTGTCTCCGCAGCCCCGAGCTCTGGACGTGAGGGGGGGCAAGCGGACATGTGGGGCCCCTCCCCGAGCTTGGCACACACCCTTCGATGGTTTGCAAGGGAAATCTAAGCGTTTCCTGTTCTTGTTTGCTTTTCTCATTTAATTTAGGGAATAGGAGGTTTAATTCAGAATCGATGAAATGTGTAATTAGATGTAATAGTCCTTTTTTACTAATGGCAACTGATTTAGTATGATTGAGGCATTTTGTTAACAAAATGGGGCACTTCCCTCCTTAGCCAATCAGCTCTGCACTGAGCAGCTCCCCCTGGGAGGAGAAGGCTCCAGCCACATGCAGGCCTGCTGGTGCCTCTTAGCTCAGCCAGTGTTTCTACAGCACCTACTGTGTGCCGGGCCATGTGCCGGCCGCTGGGCAGGGGAGGACAGATCGGCTGTGTCCCTGCTTGTCAGAGACTCTCCGCCCGCTGGGGAGACCCGTGCCTGCGATGCTGGGCTTTTTGATGAGCTTCGTCAGAGACACTGGGAGCACAGGGGGTGGGAGGGGAGCTTAGCCGGGAAGGTGGGGCTGAGACCTGGGCCAGACCACCGGGGGCTGAGTGTTCCCGTCCCGATGAGCAAGACGTGGGGGTGATGCTGGCGGTGGGAGCGGGGGAGACCCTGGTGGGGTCCGGATCCCAGAGGCTGGTGCCCTGGCGCGCCGTCAGGGTGCAGGGAGCCGCTCTGGCCCCTCCCTTGGTGGTGTGAGCGCAGGCTGGTGTGTCCTGCTGGCTCGGTGACGGTGCAGTCATGCCAAGAGCTGCATAGGAATAGCTGGTCTTTGAAAGAACGAGGACTGACGTGGGTACCTCGGAGAGAAGGCCAAGGCCTGGGCGTTGAGGAGTCCCCACTTCTCCCCACCCCTCCCACTCAGGTTCAAGTCTCCAGGATCTTTCTGGGCTCTGTTCACCAGGCCCTGCCAGGCTCCTTGAATTCAGCACCTCGGTCAGCGCCGCCCTTCCTCACCCTCACTCCAGCTGCCAGTGGTGCCATTCCCTGCCTAGACCTCCCCTGGCTGCCAGCTGTGCCCCATCCAGGCCTCTGGGCCCCACCGTGTCCCCATCCTGGCCTCCTCCTGGCCCTCCTGCTCGCAGTCTGCTGCCTTGCTCCCCCGGCACAGGTGGCGGGCAGTGCAAGCGCGTGGTCAGCGCTGGCCTAGTTAGGCCGGGCTCGGACACTTCCTGCCGCTCCCCTCCCTCCTCGCCTGGCATCCCGCTGACTCTACTCATGGGATCTTGGCTCCCAGGCCTCTGCCTCCCTGTCTACACCCCTCATGACACTGGCAGTTCATTTGGAGCCTCGGTCCCCCATCTGTAAACCGGGACCCACCTGCCCACACTCGGGTTGCACCGGGTGAAGTGGGAGAAGCTCCAGAGGCTTGGCACAGGGGCCCGGCTCCTCTCGTTGCAGCCCCTGCGGGACGCAAGGGGAGGGAGCTTAGTGCCCAGCCCAGAGAAAGGCCGCAGAGCGCTAGGGATTGTCATTGGGAAGCTTTCATGCCTCCCTGGTACGTAAGCCCCTTGGAAGGAATGTTGGCTTCTGGAAATGGGTTCTAGTTTTTATTTTCTAAAGGCGTCTCCTTTAGTTCTCAACCCGAGTTCTATAAATAGGTCCTGGAGTTTTGTTGACAGAGCTGTTTGTTGAAGGTTGCATGAATGTTACTTTGCACACAGATGATACTCAGGCGATTCTGACGTATAAATCCCTGGAGAAGCCGCGCCTCGGGAACTTGTCTTCCTGCTGGCGGTTCTGGTTTGGATGGGGCCCTGGCACTGAAAACTGGTCCCGTCAGCCCCTTCCCAGTGTCCTCCGTCCGGTCTGAGCGACACCCAGGGTCGGTGGTCACAGTCCCATCCACCACATCCTGCTCCCGGCAGTGACAAGCCTGTCCGGGATGGTCCCCCCCTTCGCCCCCCGCCTGCCCTGCCCCCTCAGCTCCGCCAGCCAGTTTCCCAGCTGTCCCTGAGGTTGCCCGGCAGCACTGGTTGTCCCTTCCTGCACCCCCATAGCACCTTGAGCACCTGTGTCATAGCTCTGACCACCACCTGACAGTCCACCTCTCCGCTCTTCTCCCCAGGAAGGCAGGTGGGGTGGGGCGCAGCGAGGCCCCTGAGCAAGGCCCTGCCTGGCGGGGTCTGAGGGGTGCATGGAGTTAGCGTCTGGAGGGTGGAGCTGTGGGGAGGGGCCAGCCAGTGTCCATGCAGGGCCGAGAGCAGAGGGCTGCCTTAGAGCCTGGCTCTTTGTCTCCTGTGACTGTAGTACAGTACTTCATCTCAGCTCACCCTCTGTGATGGGGGTGGTGACACAGGTCCCCCTAAGTGTAAAATGAGATAGTGCATGCACAGGCGCCTTCTCTGCACTGTCTGGGGTCTCCTCCTGGGTCCCTGCAGCTAGTTCCACACCTGAGGGTTTAGTAGAGGCTGCTTCAGCAGCAAGAGGCCACACGGACTCCCGCAGGACACGCCACATGGACTCCCACAGGACACTCCACATGGACTCCTGCAGGTCACACCACACGGACTCCCACAGGTCATGCCACACGGACTCCCGCAGGACACGCTACACGGACTCCCACAGGTCATGCCACACGGACTCCCACAGGACACGCCACACGGACTCCCACAGGTCACACCACATGGACTCCCACAGGTCATGCCACACGGACTCCTGCAGGTCATGCCACACGGACTCCCGCAGGTCACGCCACACAGACTCCTGCAGGTCATGCCACATGGACTCCCGTGTAACACGCCACACAGACTCCCACAGGTCACGCCTCCTAACTATCCATCACCTCCCAAGGGAAGTTCAGTTTACTTCTGCGGGGAGGGTCCCTCTAAATCCGACTCCTTGGTTTGTATTTAAATGTCATCGTTAAGACGTCTGGGGCAAGGTCTTCAGCTGTTTAAAGACTGAATCACACGGTGCGGCATTTAAGACCAGCGCTTTCTTTAATAGACTCTTTGAACATCTCAGCACCTTTCTTTCGTGCCAGCTCTTGACTATTACTGACACATTTGGCCATAAAATGAAACATGAAAATTGGCAGTCAGTCGTCGTATTAATTCTACTTCACTCTGACTCATCAAAGATGAACGGGATCATTAGCGGCGGGATGGTCTGGGAGGGGCTGGGAGCGCGGCGGGCGGGTCGGAACTGCAGGCCAGGTCTGCGCTCTGCCGGCGCCTCCTTACCTCCTCGGCACCTGGGTCTCTTCCTCTGCACGTGGGGTCAGCAGTCACCATGGCAGCCACTATTTTGGGTGTCTTCATGTACCAGGCACCGTGCCAGCCACTTTGTATCCACTATCATCTTTAATCGGCACAAATCTTACAAATGGGCTTGGTCAGCCAACAGAATGGAGGGTCTTGTAGAGAATGTGATACTAGAGCGTGAACCTGTAGGGTAGAAATGGCTTAAGACAAGGGAGCAGGCGGGCGCAGGGGCTGGCTGTGGGCAGGCGGGCGCAGGGGCTGGGAGTGGGCAGGCGGGCGTAGGGGCTGGCAGTGGGCAGGCGGGCGCAGGGGCTGGGAGTGGGCAGGCGGGCGCAGGGGCTGGGAGTGGGCAGGCGGGCGCAGGGGCTGGCAGTGGGCAGGCGGGCGCAGGGGCTGGCAGTGGGCAGGCGGGCGCAGGGGCTGGCTGTGGGCAGGCGGGCGCAGAGGGCCAGTGAGGCATGGTGTGTGTGAGCCAGTCTGTCTGGCCGAGGATGGAGAGTGAGGATGAGGAGTGACAGGGGGCTCTGATGATGCTGCAGATCCCAGGGGCTTTGGGGTTCCCAGGTTGCATAAGTGCCAGTCTCTGAGGTTCTCCACAGCGGGCCCTGCTGTCCCGTCCTCTTCCAGATGTACCATTTCTGGGGCCCGAGCCTTCCTCGAGGTGGGAGTCTGTGACCGAGGATTCAGTGCTACACTGTGTGTGGAACCAGCTCTGAAGCTGGAGCTACCCCGGGAGTCTGTTATTTCATCTCCTCGGAACGCACCCGTCATGAATTGCGATAATGACCCATTATGTCGTCTCACACTGGCATGTGCTGATTCTCCCACGCCAGCGAGGACCTAGTCCCCCCACCCCCTGACTAATTCTCTGCTGTGTCCCCTTCTCTCAGAATGGCGATTCAGGTGGACAAGTTCAACTTTGAGAGTTTCCCAGAGTCCCCTGGGGAGAAGGGACAATTTGCGAGTCCAAAGCAGCTGGAGGAGCAGAGGCAGGAGGCGCGCGGCCTGGAGATCAACAGCAAGCTGGGCATCCGGTGGCGGATCATATCCTTTCACGGCCGTGGCTCTCGATGCCCCTGCTCGGGCTTTCTGACCATGGAGGGGACCCATGAGGGGTTAGCTATTGCATTTTTAAAAAATACACTTCTATTGATTTCAGAGAGGAAGGAAGGGAGAGAGAGATAGAAATATCAATGATGAGAGAATCATTGATCAGCTGCCTCCTGCATGCCCCACACTGGGGATCAAGACCCGGGCATGTGCCCTGACCAGGAATCGAACCGGCGACCTCTAGGTGCATGGGATGACACTCAACCACTGAGCCACACTCGCCAGCAACTATTGCATTTTAGCCACAAGTAGCTCAGAAATGCCACGGCTGGGAGAGAGGGCATTTTTCTCTGCCTCTCACCACCTGCAAGGCCCCTGCCGGAAGCACCGATTCAGGGCCAGGAAAGGTCTTGGGCTGGCAGGTGCTGGCCTTGGATCCCAGATTTCTTGCCAGTGTGGATACTCGTGTTAGTGACAGGTCCTGCTGGCACACCTTCACCTGGTACACCCTCCTGCCCTGAGGTGCTCCCTCCATCTCACCTGGCCCCATGCTTGCCTCTCCAGGTCCTCAGCCCACAAGCCCGCAGCAATGCGCCCTGCAACTCCCCTGGCAGCTCAGTGCACTGCCTGGCACTCCCCGTCCACTGGTCTCTGACACCAGGGTGCTGAGCTGAGCCGCTGGCAGCCCTGCCGTGATGAGAACGCTCCCAGAGTTCCCGGTGCAGACTGGAGACAGTCGGGGAAGAGGCTCACTAATCACCTAAGCACCTTTCCATCAGCGTAACTTCTGTTTGTGACGACCTGCTCATTTATTTGGGCTGAAGTGGGGCTGGGCGGAGCCCCTGCACTGGTGGTTCCTGCAGAGCGGGCGCGTGGGCGCCGACGGCCGCTGTCCTGGGGGATGTCGAGGAGTGGCCCCCAGCCCAGCACCCCCTCCAGAACGCTCACTAGGAGCACCCGTGAAGGGTTTCCCGCTGGGCTCACAGCCGTGTGTCTTAGCCGGTGCTGAGAGCAGGGCGCTGCTTCCCCCGGGCGAGGCGAGGCGAGGTGGGCTCGGGAGAGTCCGGCCCCCCGCCGGGCAGCACAGGCCCCAGGGGAAGGGCTGATGGAACCATCATTTTCTCTAAAGTACCCGACGGGGTCCTGGTGAACTTCAGTCACATAAGCGGATGGGATCTCAAATGCTGCTCAGTGGCTTCAAATGGCCCTTTGATTACAGCACATCCCCCAATATTTCACCACTGATGGCCGAGCAGACAATGGGAGCGAAGGTGTTTGAACCTTCTGCGTTTTCCCTGCATCTTGCTGAGTTTCAAAGATTCGGCACGTAGGTTAACTGAGACGTGTGCGTGCAAATGTTTGTGAACAAAAGGCCCTGCACAAACACTGATGAATAATTAAATGTAATTATAATGATGGATGGCCCGTGAGATAAGATCTATCAAGTAGACTGGGCTCCTTAAAGCAGGAGGGATCTCATCTTGGTGGGTCTTTTCATCCTTAGCACCCCCACAGCGCACGGACTGGGTGTCGGTAAACACCCCGTGTGGATTCGGGCCCTGCAGGGGAGGCACGTGGGGGCGCATGCACACCCGAGCAGGAGTGTAGGGAGGAGGGAGGGCTGGGGGTGCATCAGAGAGGGCGTCCCAGATAAGGTGGAGGTGAGCTCCAGAGATGGTGGGCGGTCACCAGAAAGGCCAGGCTGAAGGGGGCTCCAGGCAGGGGGCACCGGCGGCAGGCACCCGAGTGGGAAGCAGCGCTGGACGCTGGGTGTCCTGGCTCACTCCCCCGAGGGTTTGTGACAGGCAGGAGGTGTGACGACCTGTAGTGACTCCTGGTAACAGCCATGCCTTTGCGGCAGGGAGTGGCGAGGCTGGGGGCCCTGTGGTTCCTGTTAGTCAGACGCTGCCTGAGCTGGGAACTCGCTCTGGTTCAGTAGCACAGGGCTGTCAATCGTTACACACGGGTGTGGCTCCGAGGCTTGCAAAGCCTGGGTCGCATGACAGTGATGGCACAGTCCCGCTGCCCCAGGGTCACCTTCCCTGCCCTCCGAAGGGACAGGAGCAGGTCGGGGGGACAAGGATCTGTGACTTAGTTGGAGACCTAATTGCTGTGTCCCAGATCCCCAACCAGAAGGGGTTAAGGCAGCGGTTCTCAACCTGTGGGTCGCAACTCCTTTGGGGGTCGAACGACCCTTTCACAGGGGTCGCCTAAGACCATCGGAAAACATATATAATTACATATTGTTTTTGTGATTAATCACTATGCTTTAATTATGTTCAATTTGTCACAATGAAATTGGGGGTCACCACAACATGAGCAACTGTATTAAAGGGTCGCGGCATTAGGAAGGTTGAGAACCACTGGCATAAGGGGAGGCAGGCTCTTCAGTACCACGGAGAGTCCCCAAGGGCTGTCCTGGGAGCTGGAGGAGAGGTGGGCCCAGCGCCTGTGGGCCCTGAGTGGGGGGGTCCCCACCTTTCCTGGCGTCCAGGTTTCCTGTGTCTGCAGGTGGGGCTCCAGGGTCAGACTGCCCTGATCCCCCCACTTCCTTGCGGTGCCAGCTTCCTTAGTATCTGCAAGGGCCTGAATTAAAAACTCTTTAAAATGGAAATGGCAGTCCCTACCTTCCACCCTCCATGTTCTCAAGTCTAATGTGAAAATAGTATTAAGTGGAGCAGATGTGTGTTAAACGCGTCCTGCACGCACGGCCTCGCGTGGGGACCCTGCAGAGACGTCCTGCTGGTAGGAATGATGGTAGGGATCATCGCCATTATCACCGTTATTGATCTCTGGCCCCAAGTGCCAGGGTCTGTGTATGTAAGGAGGAGGAGCGGCCGTAGGCGCTGGGACTGTCACCTGGGCCGCAGCGGCGGCAGAGGAAGCAACAGGACGAGACAGCGTGGCTGAGGCCCAGACACAACACTGCTTGGGTGGCTCCTGGGGCCGAAAAGGGGTGTGGAGGCAGGTAATTAGCTTTATTAGCTCAGCTGTAGAATTCCATGGCTCCCGTCCGAAAGCAAATTAATACAGAAGTGTGCTCCGGGCCCGGTTCCCAAGGCCCCAGAGCCATTGGCAGCTTTGCAGCGGCTCCCACTCTGACTCGCTCCTCCAGCGAATCACTGCCAAGCTCCTCAGTGGGGCCCAGCTCGCGGGCGCCACTTCCGTTCTGCAGGCCCCGCGCTCAACCCACCTCGAAAGCCTGGTGCGATTTCTGTAGTGAGAGGGGCTAAGGTGCCACGTCGCAGAGCCTTAAACAAGGACGTGGACAGGCGACTGGGCCCCCCAGTGGTACAGGACAGGGCCGGCTGGCTGCGGGGAGCAGGGCGGGGCCGGTGCGGCCTTTCCCCTGGGAGGCTCCCTGAGGACAGCGTGGCTGTTTCTCCGGAGTCCCCGCAGGCCGAACACCCTCCCCTGTCAGTCAGCCACCCTCCCCTGTCAGTCAGCCACTGGCTGTGGGCTGCGTGGAGGCGGAGGGGGCTTTGTGGGCGCTCCTAGCAGTGGTGGAAAGAGCTGCGTGGAGCCCCGGAGCCCCTGGTCCTGCCCTGCCCATGGTGTTGCCTGTGCCTGTCCTGCCTTAGGCCAGGGCAGGGGCCGTGCAGGTCATCTCTGAGGTCACAGACGCCCAGACCCCAGCGCCCGACAGGCTTCCCGCTGGGCTGGCTCCTCGTAAGGAACAGAGGCTTTGGCTTTTTAAAGACAACAGAGCCGAGGGCGCTGTGTCCCCACAGATGCTTGTCCCCCTTCGGGGCCTCCGCCACGGTGACCCCCCGACTGAGACGGGTGTCCTCGCTGAGAGGTGGCCTGAGAAGGGGAGGGACACAGCCACAGATGGAGCTGGCTGATGACACGTGTCCCCGGCAGGCCTGCGAGCTGCGGTGGTGGGTCCAGTCTTAGCGCTGTGTCCCGGCCCCCTCCAAGAGTGTCCCAGGCTCTGGGATGAGTCACACTGCAGGGCCAAGTGTGCAGCGGTAATACCAGCTCGCACACAGCCCCGTGTGTAATGAGGTGGAGAGCATTTCACCTGGAAAGCTCTTCTTAGGGAGAGAGTTATCTTTGGGAGAAACACGGATAGATTGTTGTGGCGGAGTCGGTCCCTGTGGCATCTGAGGCCACAGAAATGATGGCCGTGTTCCTGAGAGTAGGGGAGACGGGGGGGAGGAGAGAATGAGAGTGGAGTTAGCACTCCCCACGCTGCCTGTGGGTTACACTCACTCCCCATGAGCCTGAGAAGGCGTGCTGCTCCTCAGCCCATTTTACAGATGATGAAACAGACCCACCCCGCTCACCAGTGGAGGTGCCAGGATTCAGTCTCCACCCCCCCTGCTCAGCTACCACGTGGCACCAAGAGGAGGGAGAGCAGAGCCCATTAGGGGCTTCATTTCCTCAGGGCCCCCACACCGCCCCGGTTCTCAGCCTCAGCCCCGTCCCAGTCTACCTGCCGATACTCGCTCCATGACGGCTCACACCAGAGAGCCCATCTGTCACACTCGTGTAATTACACCACGAGGCAGAGCTCACACAGGAAGCCAGCGGGAATGCACACGTGTCGGAAACGCACCTGGTGGTGTTTACTGAGGAAGACACCCCATTTCTGCGTCCCCAGCGAGGACAGCCCTGGGCTTCCTCGCCGGCCGTGGCTTCCTTCGCCGGGTCTGCGGTCGGAGGAGGGGCCTGTGTCCCGCACGCTCAGGGGTCTCGGGTGGTTGGAGGAGGGCATGTCTGCATATCTGCAGGTGGTTTCCTGTCTGGGAGTCTGTCCAGAGACTTCTAGCGCTACCCCTCCCGTCCTAGGGCCCAGCGGGAGCCGCGTTTTCCTTGACCGAGGCTCACCCCTCGCTGAAGCGCACGGGCGAGGCCAGCGTGGAGGGCGTCCTGAACCAGCTGGCCCTGGAGCACCTGCAGCTGGCCCCCCTGCAGTGGGGTGAGTACGCCCCGCCCGCGCCTCGCCCTCGCCCGCTGCGGGGCCGCCCTTGGCTGAGGTCACCATGGGAACCTGGGGGCGTGGGGGAACTCACCACGCTGCCAGGCTGGTGTCTGTGTCTCACCTGAGTGTCCTCGAAGCCAGACCTGTGACCAAACCCCAGGTGTGAGGTGCGCTCGGTGCCTCTCGGTTCCAGGTGCTGCGGAGTCCCCGCCCTCCTCGCAGCACCTGTCCGACGGGCGTGTCTGCTGTGGTGGGGGTGGACTCTAAGCGACCGGGGAGGTGGGGGAGCAGGAGTGTCACCTCCTTCCCTCCATCCCCTCCCGAGGAGCTGGCAGCTTTCCGCAGGGTCAGCGGGGAAGTGTGTCTGGTGAACACCTAGACTCCCCTGGAGCTCAGGAACTGGGGGCCGGCCTGGGACCGTGCGCCGGGCACTGGGTCTGGTGCCCTGGACGGCGGCCGTCTGTGCCTCTAATAGCAGCCATAGCCCTCGGCTGAGCAGAGCGTCTCGTAAGAGGCTTTCCCAGCTGCTCCTGCGATCTGCTCGGGGACGAACAGGAGCCCGGCATCTCGGGGCACAGAGGGCGCAGCAGCCGTGAGGCTCCGTCCTGGCTCTGCTGCATCGGCAGTTGTGGCGTCCGGGGCCGGCGGCCCAGCCTTCTGAGCCTGTTTCTCCTCTCTAGGCCGGGGATGCTGAGGGCACCAGGTCTTCATGGGGGTGGAAGATGTGCCCCGACCCCACCGTGCCCGACCTCCCAGAGGTGGGGGTGGGCCTGGGCGGCAGGGCCGCTGGAATCATTGTGGAGTGGGGCAAGCAGAGCTGCTGGAGGGGGTCTGGGACTGTGAGTGCCTCTGGAGGCAAGGCAGACGGGACAGGACTGCGGTGGCCGGGCTGTGGGGTGCAGGACGGCCCCATGTCATGGCAGGAGCTCCCTAGACGCTCCTGCCTCCGTCCTGCACCCGGAAGGCTGCCCCTCCAGGTGGGAGGACCGCAGAGCCAGCATGCTCTCTGATGGTGGTTCTGAGGCCTGTTTCCAGTTGTTTCCATAGATACCAGGTACTGGAGACTAATGGGCTAAGTGATTTTTACTCTGCTTTTTACTCTGCTTTGAAAGCCCCGCCGCTGGGCCTCCCACCGCCTTCTGCAGCTGGTAACACTTCTCAGCTTCTCAGATGCATCAGGGATTGGTCTGCGCTCTTTTTCATTGACATCCATCCTGTGAATACAGATCAGGGGTTACCTGCATTTTGCAGAGGATATTTTCAGTACATGTTCCCCAAATAGCCATCAGGCAGCTGGCACCCGTGAGCTGGGTCCCGAGCTGTGCGTGTGGGCGGCACTCCTCGGCATGAGGGAATGCCCACTTAGGAGGCAGTGACCACGGATGCCTTGTGTGGTGGCACCCCACTGCCCTACTTCAGGGAGAATGGCACACCTACACTTTTGGGGAGCAAGACACGGTGACCAAATTCTCCACGCAGTTTGTGCAACGCATACAAGTCTGTGAGGTCGTCATTGTTATTCTCTTACGAATTAGGAAACAGACTCGGGGGTTTATGTTGCTTGAGGTTACATGGAGCTGGTAGATTCTCTGATTGATGGGTTTATCCATTCATTCAGCAAAGAGCTATCTATCGACCATCCATTCTGCACCCAGTGCCATGCTAAGTGCTGGGAACCAAATATAAGTCACACTTGATCCCTGATTTTAGACACTTCCAGTCTGATGTGGGTGGGGGACCCGGGTCGGTCACCGGCCACCCACCACAGCCTGGCGTGTACGTAGGGAGCTCATGCGGGTGTCCCGGAAGCGGAGGTGAGAATCGACTTGGAGCCCGCTGCCCGCAGCGCCTTGTGAGGAAGCAGCTGAGCGCGAGGGCAGGCACGTGCTCTAACCCCACATAGGAGCAGGCAGTTTCTCTATTCTGCACCTTCGGTTGTTTCCTGTCTTTCCATCATAAACATTGTTGCAGCAAGTGTCCCGGTCCACAGACAGTCCTTACAAAAATGAGTCAGGTGGGAAGATAATTACTTTAAATTTAGCAATCTCTTTAAAAAAATCTTCTGGTTTTTAAAAAATATATAAATTTTTATTAATTTCAGAGAGAAAGGGAGAGAGAGAGAAACATCAATGATGAGAGAGAATCATTGATCGGCTGCCTCCTGCTTGCCCCTTACTGGGGACCGAGCCTGCAACCTGGGCATGTACCCTGACTGGGAATCGAATCGTGACTTCCTGGTTCATGGTTCGATGCTCAACCACTGAGCCACACTGGCTGGGCAAAATCTGTTTTTGTACCATATTTGCTTTCCCTCATCTAGAAATATATTTTTAACATTCTCCCATATTTTCTCCTCGCACTCTCCTGGCTGAGTTGTTTTAGCATTTGATCTTTTATTCGTCTGGATGTATTAAGGTCTGAGGAGTTAGGCACGGATCCACCTTTTTTTTCCTCCCAGAAATAACCGTGTTATTGTGCAGAGACTGCAGAAAAGTTGCAAGTGCAGTAGTGAGATTGCTTTCTGAACCGGTTTAGAGGAAGCAGCTGGCCTGATGCACCTTCGTCCCCAATTTCTCCTGTGTCTTCGCCACCATTGAGGACAGTGTCCTATATAACCACACACAGCTGTCAGGCCAGGGAGTCGCACCAGTGCCAGCAGCTAACCTCTGGACCCACCCAAGTGGCACCAGTTGTCCCAACCGTGTCTTTTACACTAAAAACCCTCGGCCTCATGCAGAATCACTTGTCGCATTCAGTTACGTGTCTGCCCTCCTGGGTCTGAACACTCCTCTGCCCTTGATTTCCGTCCCTTTAGACAGAACCCACCAGCTACTGCACACCCACCACTAACTCCAGCCGACACCACAGGAGCGTCCCGGTCCTCGCTGTGCTCCCGTCCGGCTGAGACGGCGTTCATGGCCTGCAGGGCAGGCACTGATGTGTCAGTCCCCCCAGGTGCCAACCACTCTCCCCACCGGCCCTCCCCGCCTCCAGGATCTCAGCCCCTCTCCAAGGTGCTGGCATCCCGCACTGATGGCTCTACTGGGCAGGTGCCCTCACACCCTCCCTGTCCACCCTGTCACCCCTGCAGTGGCCTCAGAACTGAATTGCCCAGAAAGCAAAGGGGCCTCCGGGCTGCCACACCTACCCCTGCTGGCCTCTCACCCCTCCACTGTGCTCCCCGTCTCTGCCCGGGCTCTTCCCACACACGTGCCGCCCATGTTCTCTGGGGCCTGGGCCCCGGCCAGGCTCGTCTCTGTCCCTTGCAGCTTGCTAGCTGTGTGGGGCAGCGCTGGCATCGCTCCCGCTCTGGGTGTGCAGGGGCACAGGCTGCAGGCAGGACTGTCCCTGCCTGGTGCAGCATCGCTCGCTGGGGGTCACCCTTTCGGGTGTAGAACCTGTGGCCATGGCTCGAAGGAAGCACTCACGTCCCTGCCTCCTGAAGCCGCGGCAGGCTGTCACCCACACGCCCCTTCTATTTGTGGAGCCTGAGCTTCATGCAGACATTCCGGGCGCTCATAAGAGCAGCAAGCCGCGCTGACGAAGTGTCTCTGTGGGTCATTAGGACAGTGAGCAGCACTGATGGCTGCTTCTAAACATGGAAATGAGGTGGGCGGGAGCTGGCAGAGGAGCGGGGGAGCTGCGCGTGCTGTGAGCCGGCCTCCAGCAAGCCGTGGGGTCGCACAGCCACGTGGGGGCATCCGGGCTCAGGTCAGTGCCACCTCCTGAGCATTGCCAGGGACAGGCACTGGGGGATGAAGGGACCTGAGGTGCCTCTGCTCCCGCCCGGGAGCAGCTCCAGGCCCCTGGGCTTGGTGTGGGCGTCTCAGACGGCGACGAGGTGGGGATGCTCAAGTGCCTGTCAGGTGGACTGCTGACCAGGGGAATTCCTGGAGGCAGCCGCGTGTGAGGCTGAGAGCAGGGGCGGGATTTCAACGTGCAGAGCAGGGCAAAGCTTCCAGATGGAGACGGCGGGATGAGCCGACGTGGGAGGGGGGCCCACGTGAGTGTGTGGAGGCGGTGCTGGTGCGCACAGTGTGCCCGACCTTGACAGACCGGGTCTCCTCCTCGCTCGCTGGCTCTCGTTGGGGCAAAACCACTGTTGCTTCTCAAATGTTCATCGCACTCTCCTGAGTTCAGGCTCCTGTGGGTGCAGACAGGAAGGAGCTGACCCCTGGAAGTGGGGTCCAGTGGGGTCCACGCATCCCCCACCCACGGAGTTGCCACGTCTATAAACGCCTGACAGCAGCGGCAGAGAAAACCAACCAACTGCAAAGCACCGGCCAACCTTGGGGGAGGCAGGGCTTTCCCTCGGCGCTCACGGCAGGTGCGAGGTTGGGCCACGAGAATGACCTGCAGGCTGCACACAGGGTCTGACCCCTGCTGCCTGGTCCTTATTTGGGTCAGGAGTGGAGTGGAAGCTGCGTGTTTGAGGACCTGGTTGGACCTCCACGTGGGCCTGAGTGTTGGTGATGCGGTCATTCTGGGAAGTGGTTGGATCTGAGGCCCAGGAAGTGGAGGGACCTGGCGAGATGCTGGAGCTGGGAGTCAGCCCCCCGCCGGCCACACTGGGCCCCACGGCCGCAGCTCGGGGTTCCGAGCAGGAGTCTGATCCCCGCTACGGGAGCACACTGAGCTGCTCGCCCCACGGTGGCTCCATGCCCCGCACTCAGAATCCTCCGCCTGTTTCTTTCACTGATTGGTTTGCCTTTGGAGCTGGCCTGGCTCCAAAGGTAGCCAGGTGGGCCTGACAGTCTCAAGGCATGTTTGTGGAGGAGGCAGAGCCCCGCCTCTCGGAGACCTGGACAGATAACCTATATATATAAAAGGCTAAGTGACCAACCGTTGGTCCAACCAAACAACCGACCGTTACATATGACGAGCACTGGCGATTTAAAAATAAACGTTGACTCCCACATGTGCTGTACATATAAAGCTCTCGCTGGTGCCAATCACATGTGTGTTTTTATTTTATAATACTATTATCATATATACTACTAGTGGTCCAATGCACGAATTCATACACATTGAAAGGAAATTAGAAGAAATATTTTAATATCGCTATTCGCCCTTTCTCTATAATAGAAGTGTCAACCAAATTCACGATCGACAATGACAGATCGAAACACATGGGTGTGATTGGCACCAGCGAGAGCTATATATGTACCACACATGGGTGAGTCAACTTAGCCTTTTATAATATAGAATAAACTTGCTTAATTGGACCTGCTTTCTGATTTAGCTAAACTTTTTCCAGCCCAGTGAAGCACCCCAACTTCTCTTTCAGGTTGTCAGCAACACAGCAGTAAATACCAGCACAAAGCACATTATTATTATAGATCACGCAGGGAGAACAAAGGGTAAAATATTTAACTGCAGCAGTGTTTGACTATATTCTGAGCAGTGACAAAACCTGAAGTCATTGTCAATGTCCACCATTTCTTACTTCTTCTCGGTCAGGTCAAGTTTCTAAGCTTTCTAAATCTCCCTTTTTCTGGCTAATGAAAAGAAAATAGGATTCCACCGAGTCTCCTATCTACCTGCTCCAGGACTTCTGTGAGGATCAAATGAGATGAGGCACAGGAAAACACTTCACAGACATTTGGTTGAAGTGTGAAATGTTTCCACCTGCTATAAAGCAAGTCGTGTTCCTGGGCTGAAGAAACTGCAAGGAGGCTAGTCGCTAGGAAGAGGAAGCCGGTGTTGCTACGTGACATCATTACCCGGATGGACACTTAGCATATTAGCCTTTTATATATATAGTTTTTGATGTCATTTTTTGCAGTAACGTAATTACTGCACAAATCTTGCCTCTAATTAATTTCCTTTCAATGTGCACGAATTTGTGCACTGAGCCACTAGTGGTGTAATTGATGTGCTTGCCTTGGAACACTGTGCAGCGCGTGCATGGATGATTGATGGCTTAATGGGAGGAACCAGTGCTCATCTGGGGGCTGGGCTGCTGCAAGGGTGGGCAGAGGCCAGTGGCCCCCCCCCCCCAGGGCCGCCCTGTTGATTCTGACTCAGAGACAGTGTGGTGGCTTCAGTCCTTGATGTTCCAGAGTTGGTGGGGGCGGGGGGGGGGGTGAGCAGGGAGTGGAGAACATGCTCAGGGCTGGAGCAGCTCAGCCTGCAGATCGGAGCTCAGTGAGCCCAGAGAGCCCTGCACGGGCTGGGCAGCTGGTAGGAGGGGTGACTTTCTACTCCAACGTGCAGGACCACGCACGAGCTGATGCGTGCATTGCCCTGCTTGCATTGTTTTATTCAGATGACCCTGTAGCAGGACCATTTGCCCTGAGAATAAGACAGCACAAAAAGAAATGATCAACAAGCCCCCGAATAATGCTCACATTGGCATATTTATTAGGTAATTATATGCACTTGTGATATGCATATGTATATACGTAATAATTATCTATGATTACAATAATTATATGTGATGCATGTAATATAAACATATTAAACATTTACATAGTCATTTACAAAGAGAAATAACAAAACCAAAATGGAGCCCTTTGCTTTATCTTTAAAGTCACCTCCATCGCCCTCAGCTCTGCCATTGGGCACCTGTCCCTGAGGGATTCCCGCCCCAGGCTCTGCCCCGGGTCCCCAGAGCGAGCCCATCAAGCCGAGTTCTGCCCCTGCTCCTGACCCGGGCTGGACCCCTGATCCCAGTGCAGATCCGGAAGGAGGCAGTTGCAGCCTCATGGGCAACCCGCCTCCCGAAGCCCAGAGCTGAACCGCCCCTCGGGCGCCGGGCTGGGGCCGCTCACCTGCTCCCTTGCTCGCCTGTCATCCGAGAGCTCTGCTCTGCATGTAGAGCCTCGGGTGACCTGGGTCTGTGCCTGTCCCCGTCTCTCTGTGAGGCAGACAGATGGCATCACTAAGAGACCGCAGGATGCCCTGGCTCAGGGGCACCTGCTCTTCCCGAGTGAGCGAGGTTGGGAGGTGCCTCCCAGGGACTGCGCTCTGATCTCGCCACCTCCCGCTCTTGATCCCGTGAGGACCGGCTGCACACTCGGTTCTTGCCACTGGGACGGTATCGACGGGGGCCCAGCATGGGGAACCCTGGCCGGCCAGGCTGAGACCAGCGGGCTGGGGGTCAGGGGCCTTCCCCAGATTGCAAGTGGCGCGCCCCCGTGCTGATGGGGCAGGAGCGTGTACCGCCAGATCCACAAGGAGCCCAGACTCAGAACCATCTGGGCGGGAGGGGGGGGTGGGAGAGCACGTTCCTGGGCTGGGAAGAGGGTGCTCAGATGTGGGCGTGGCCAGGACCTGAGGAAGGCAGTTTGTCCACCTCCCAGGAACCCTCGGTGCTCAGCTCCCTCTCCAGAGCCCCCTGTGTTTCTGAAGGTTGTCCCCCCTCTTGTCCAGTTGAGGATGGTGCGCTCTGCTCTGTAACCGAGAATGGTCCTAACGTCATAATGCCTGGAAGGGCAGGTTTGCTGTCTGGTCTCCGCGCTCTGCTCTGGTGGGCAGGACTGAGAGCGAGGGTCATTATGGGCTCACAGTGGCTCATATGTTTGTGTTGGGACCCGGCCGCCTTGCAACAGAAGGGCCCCAGGGCCCCCAGTCAGCCAGCAGCACCCGCAGCTCCGGGCCCTCAGGCATTCCTGGGAGCCACGTGGGTTGTCACGTCAGTCACTAAGAATCCACGTGCCCGGTGCCCGGTGCCATGACTACCACATCTCCTCAGTGATAATCAGCGTTCGTGCGAACGGTCACTCAGCAAATATTTATCTGGTGCTGTTTGCCAAGCCCTGGACGGCAGCGTGGCCTGCCCCCGGCCCCAGTCCTCCAGGAAGGGCGGCCGGGCCCATCTCCAGCCTTCCAGGCGCCTTGGTGTGTGTGTCTCTCTTTGGGCTCAGGCGGCCCAGACCAGCCAAAAGTTGTATTTATCTTGTTTTTGACAAGAATGGCAACCCAGCTGAGTCGCGGGCCTGTGGCTGCAACGCCTAGACTGGCAGCACAGACGGAGCAGCCTGGGCGCAGACGGCCTGGGGGCTGGTCCTGGCGTGCTCCGTCCTCGCCAAGTGCCCTGTGAGCGGGGACAGTGTGGGGAGGGTTACAGGAGACTGTCCATGCCCGCCCTCCGAGGTTGGAGAAGGGAGGGCGACTTTTCTCCAGGAGCGCTTTCCTGGTGAAAATCCCGTTTATCCAAACAGCAAATACAGCTTGTCCAAGCCGCTGGCGAGATGAGGCCGGTCCCTGCCGGGGACTTGGGTGGGCTCCATTGTTCAACATCAGACATTGCTTCCTCTACTTCCTGCCACTCGCTGCGGGCTTTCTAGGCAAACTTGCTTTTTAAAGTCTCCAGTTCCCCCTCTCACATCTCAGCAAACCAGCCAGGCTTGGAGTCTCTTCATTTCACTCCGACAGCGCTTATCAATCTTCCCCTTAATTAAAGAAAGCAGACTTGGCACCAGCGTCTCTTATCGGCTGCCAGCTGGGCGCCATTGGCTCACAGCGGCACTGTGGCCTTTCCCGCGCTGTCCACTGAGCTCCCCAGGGTTATTAGTCAGGGTGTTCCGTGGATGTAAGATAGATAAATGACTGGATGGGAGGGCGAGGGCGGGAGGGCGATGGGGAGGGAGGGAGGGAGCAATACCACTGGCTGCAGGGGAGCAATGGCGATAAGATCACAGAGCCATGGAGCGGAGGAGCTGGGAGGGACCTTCAGGATGCTTCAGCTCAGTAGCTTTCAAAATTCATTACTCAAATGCAGTCCTCCATTTAAAGCAACTGAAAAGCAGCTCTGCTTCACCTGTAGGGTGTGGAGGCCAGAGGAGCTGGTAGGGAGGTGAAGACCAGTGCTCTAGGCTGAGGCTCAAAGCGGGGAGAGAAGGCCAGGGCTGGGCTGGGAGGCACCAGGAGAGAGGTCTGAACTGGGATGGGGAGGCACCAGCACTCCTTGCCCACCAGGTCGGAGGAGAATTCTGAGGAAACAAGGCAGATGGCCCCTGCTGTTGGCAGAATCTTGAAAGCCGAGGAGAAGTCAGTTAGGGGAAGGGAGCTTTAAGCTTCAAGAGGGCCTCTGCTCCGGCGTCACAGGCTGAAAGCAGGTGTTTTGTCAGGTAGGGTTCTTGCCTGGAGGTTCTGGGGAAAGTCTGCTTTCAGCTCATTCTTGTGGGAGGGACTGAGGTCCCATATCCATGCACCTCCTCTAGGAGGGTGGGTGGTGTGCGCTGCTCGCCGTCTCCCCGAGGCTGGCGCCTGCAGGTAAATACCCAGGTTTGTGAACGTGTGGGGGAGGGAGACCCCGGAAACACTCGGCATTGGAGCTCAGTCCACCTCAGTGTCTTGGAGCTGCAGCTGCTCTCAGAAGCTCTTGGCTTTCGAGGCCCCGAGGTGCCTCGAAAGAGCTGCTCCCCAGCATCCTCTACGAGCATGTGTCCCCAGCCCTGTCCCCAGAACACCTGGCTGAACACAAACAAACCAGGACACCCCATTTCCTGGGGGCGGAAATGACCTTTTCCTGAGAAGCTACTGTGGAAATCAAATTGCCATTTTTATTGGGAATGTTAATTGATCCCACAGGGATGGGGGCAGAGGTTCAGATCTGGGAAGTCTGAGGCCCAGCTGCTGCCCAATCCTGCAGCTCCGCCGGGTGTCCCCTCGTGCACCCAGCCAGCACCCCGGGGCCCCTCTGCAGCACGGCCCTGAGTGACAGCACATCCATCTCGCCCTGTCCCCTTACGCCTGCACCTCCAGCATTTCTCAGCGCTGGGTCAGTCCCCACCCTGCACAGTCCTGCCGTCGTGGGCAGCACCTCACCCCGTCCCAGCTGCCCTCCGGCCGCCTGTGCCCACTCAGTCACTGTGTTGCTGGCACAACTGGAGCAGACTCCCGTATTCAGATCCAGGACCGCCTTCCCACAGTGCGAGGGGCGCTCCTCCCGGTGTGGGGGCCCTGGAGTGGGCAGGGATGTGAGCTGTCGGGGCGTCGTCTCCTGTCCTCAGAAGGGCCATGGCATGACATGTCCTTGGCGATGGCTCTCAGCCATGGAGACGGCCTTGCTTAGAGCCTCCGTGGGGACAAGGATCGGGCTCAGAGTCAGGCTGGTTCCCTTCCAGGCGAGGAGAAACGAAAGCACACGGCCCGCAGGAGCCTGCGCACAGATGCACACACCTGGGAGCCGCGCGTGGAGCTGAGCGGCCCTGAGCGCAGCAGCAGGTAAACAGAACGCGGTCTGTGCACGAACCTGGGCGTGGATCTCACTCAGCACAAGCAGGAGTGAAGAGCTGACACGCCGAGGGCGGGCGGGCGCACGCTTACGTGTCCTGCTAAGTGAAAAGAGCCAGGCCTAGAGAGTTACATCCTGTGGCTGTTTGTGAAACCCCCCAGAGGAGGGAATCTGAGACCGGAAGTAGACTAGTGGTTGTGTGTGTGTGTGTGGGGGGGGGGGCGGGGAGGTGACTGCCTTTGGGGACGGGTTTCTTTGTTGTTGTTGTTCCTCCCCCTCCCCGCGCCGTCACTATCCCCTCCATGTCTCCTCCACTCCCCCCTCACCCCACTGCTGTCCGTGGGACAGGGTTCTGTGGGGGATGGAGAGGTTCTGGAATTAAATAGTGGCGATGGCTGCACCCTGTGAAGTCACTGAAAACCAATGAGTTGCGCACCTTAAGTGCATGTATCGTGTGGCATGTGAAGTATATCTCAGGAAACATGTTAACAAATAATCATGAAATATAAAGTCAGGCGAGACCCACCCCTACCTCCGCCGTCCTCGGGCTCTGGCCGTAGCTGAGCTTAAACTCCCTTAGCCGTGCCATCCTCTCGGGTGAAAGGAGACTCTGCGCCCACCTGCCCGGACATCTGCCGCACGGGGCCTGCCCCTATACCCCTGCTGGTGGTGGGGATTCCCACACAGGGGTCTGGCCAGGGGAGGGGTCCCCCTCCGCGAGTGTGACCAGCCTGTGCGCTTGCAACCAGAGTTCCCTGGCCTCAGGCAGAGAGGGACTGGGGCAGAACCCGATGGGTGCATGCCACCCAGCTTTGTGCAGCCACCTTAGTCTCTGTACATTAGTCCCCCCGGCACTGTCACCTGCAGCACCTGTCGCCTGGTGTGAAGTGTCAGGCCCTGTGCTGTGCACCAGGTCTCGTCGCAGATGTTCATGGATGTTAAGGAGACGTTTGTCGGGCACCCGGCGGGCACAGTGACTGCTGTTTTAGAAGGGACTCAGGATGCCAGTTCCTGTCTCTCCCCACCCCTGTTACGAGACACACCTGTGGCCAAGGGCGGGGCGGTGGGCGTAGGCTGTGGGCGCAGAGGGCCTCCTGAACGTGTGGGCGGCTCCCTGGTGCTGCTGTGGTCTCAGCAACGCTGGTTCCTTTCCACGTTGGCTGAGCTTTCTGACTCCGTGTCACCTGCTCAGAGTCCAGCCGCCCATGGAGACCCGTGGCTTCGAGGCCCCCAGGGCCTCCTGGAGAAGCCCAGTCCTTCATAGAGGGGGGCTCATCTAGCAGCAGGACGTGGCCTCTGCACGGCCTTCCTTGAGGGGCCCTCCTCCTGCCTACCAAGGACAGGGGGGCTGCCTCTCAGCTGTGTCCCGAGGAGACTGAGTGGGTCACCCCCAGGACGGCTGAGCCCCAGCATCTGAGTGACCCCCAGGACCCCCCAGTGCAGAGCTGGCTCTGAGCACCCCGATGCCCAGGCCTCTGCTCGTGGGCTGCGTGACAGGGAGCGTCCAGGCCGGCCCCTCCCCGAGCCCATCTCCCACTTGTGCCGAGGGCGTCGGGTTGAAGCCCGGCTGCCCACCGCCTCCCGTGTTGGGTTGGCTCAGTCACTGGTCACCACGGGCTAATGACCCTGCACCGTCCGCACATGGGGGCCCGCTCCCTCCCGTGCCATTTGGAGGATCGATCTCGGGGTGGTAATTGGCTCGCGCTTGGCTGGTCTCAGTTCTAAAGGTCTGCCTCCCACCTGGCGTCGCGCTGGGCCCAGCGGCGTGATGAGCCCGCTCACTCCCAGCACTTTAATTGTGAGCTGCGGGTTCAGGGTAGCGCGGATTATTTTGAGATAATTGAAAAGGATGCTTTCAGATGCTAACTGATGGCTGTAAGTGCTCATCCAAGTGTCCACTTACTGATGACTTCACCTCCTCGCCCCACCCGCCTGCGGCTGTGATTACAGACCCTCCCAGCCGCCTTGCCTGGAAATGAAGCCGATGAAGCTGCGGGCGGCCCAGGGGAAGCTGTTGGGATCATGGACAGGGGCAGCTCGAGCTGGGGGGCCCGGCATCCCATGGCCGCTCCTCCATCTTCCAGGCGGAGTTTGAGATCGCTGTGTCTTGCGGAGGGGCCCGGGGAAGGGAAGGAGGCCCAGCCCGGCCCACACCCGGCGTCCAGAGGCCCTGGGCCGGGCGGTGCTCTCAGGGCCACGCCGTGGAGCAAGAGGTGCCATCGAGGGCTCGACACGAGCCACGGAGCCTGCGTCCCGGAGGCGGAGTCACGTGTTCTCACTGTTCCCGCCTCCTGGCAGACTTGCTGGGAGACAGGCCGTCCTGGGGTTGGAGCCACTCAGGCAGGACAGGCCCTGCCCTCCACCTGCTGCCTCTCCGCACCCCAGCCCTGCAGGAGCCCCCAGCACCCTGCACGGGGGCAGAGACCAGGGCTCCCGAGCGCTGGCTCCGGTCTGTGCGCCCGCCCTGCTCCCCGCTGGAGGGCAGAGCAGCCCTGCTGGTGTCACTGGTCCTCAGGTCACCACTGGTGGCACCGAGGCGGCGAGGCGGGCTCTGAATTTGATTAGCGGAGCGGGGCTCTTGGGCGCCAGCCAGCATAGCCCTTGGGTTCCTGGCTCAAACAGGACTAAACTTCTCTGGGGAAAATAGGCTGTGCTGGGGCCTAATCACAGGCATGACAGCCGCTAATTAGTAAGAGATTCAGTCCCTGGTGTCCTTGCCGTGTGTCCCGATGCAGCGATTGCGCAGCGCGCTGTCCACAGATGCCCTGTAAACACCTGCTGTCGCCGCTGGGCAGCAACACGCCCTGTGTTCCCGGGGGGCCAGGCCTCAAGCAGCCATTACTGAGGGGACTGGTCCCACCCAAGGCCCTGCCTGCTGCGGGGAGGCGGCCGGGGAGAGGGTAGAGCGGCCAGCTGAGCCCCTGACCACATTGCTGACGTCAGGTGCTCCCCTGGGGGCTGTTGGTGACATGGGTGTGCTGGCCGTGAGCTGCGAGCTCACCAGCAAGGCCACCTCTGTGTGCTCTCAGCTTTGTCCTCCTCCCCTGTCCACCTGCCTCCCTGGGGGGCCAGGTCAAAGGTATGCGTACCTTCCATCCCAGCCCAGGAGACGCGTGAGCAGACACAGGGCAGAGGCCGCAGGGATGGCCAGCAGAGGGAGGTCTGGGTGCCCGGGCTGCAGGGCCATCATCCCCACCCCCACTGGCCCCCGCCAGCTGGGTGAGCGGGGCTTCACCCTGACTCCCTCCCGCCCCCGTCTCTGACCTCCTACCACCCACGGCACCAGAGCCCTGCTCAGCAGGCCTGTTTCCAGGTTACTGGCGACGACGAGCACAAAGTGCAGGCCCTCTCAGAGCTGACCGAGGCGTGCGGCCCTCCTGTGTCAGTGTGGCTCAGCTGGGCTGAGGTGACGTAGCCTGGGGGGCATGAGGCCGAGTCTAAGCAGGCGCGGGAAGGCGGGCCTGGGAAGGCCGAGTGATGGCGTGCTGGTGTGGATGGCAGCGCGCACGCCCAGCCCCCTCCTCGGGCTCCCAGTCACTGTTGGTAACCCCATGGTTCGTGTGCGTCGTCGTGCCCAGGAGGTGTCTCATCTCAGAGAGGACCGGGCCGTGTGCGGCCCTTGGAGAGAAAGCAGGGGCTCTTCGCTCTGACTCACTTCCAGGGCACTCTGGTCTGACCTGCAGCGTGTGGGGGGGGGGGGGGGAGGGCCGGGAAGGCAGGGGGCACTTTGTGGGTTGATCTGCTCAGACACGTGATGGCTGACCTTGTGTGGGGCCAGGGGAGCGTGGGCTGTGAGCTCTTTCCTCTCAGGGTCTGTGTGTGAAACTGCCTGGTCTCCTCCCCCCTCCTCCCCCCACCTCTCTGGGAAGAAAGTTCTTTCCTGGGTAAAGGCGGTGAGGATGGAGCCCAGGCGGGGCCCCACCCAGGACAGAGCGCCACAGCCACCGCCCCTGCACGTGGGTGGCTGCCCGGGACCTGCGGGAGTGAGGCTGGCATCGAGTTTCCACTAGTCCCGGGACTCCGGTGCACGGAGGCGGCAGCACCAGTGGCTGCTGTCCTCACGATGGGCTGGGTTTGGGCTGCTCAGCCTCCGGCCTGGGAGAGGCCCTCGCCCTCTCTGAGCCTCGGTCTGGGCGGGAGGGAGGGAGGGAGGGATGGTTTGTGTAAAGCAGGTGCCCGAGGGCCAGGCGGCCCGGAGCTTTACCCGGCGGGGACCACATCGCCTGGGGACGGTCTGGGCCCAGGACTGTGGACTGCCCGAGGCCACGAGCCCGCTGGTGTTGGCAGTGGGAAGGTCCGAGCGGGGACTCCCTGCTCCCCCAGCAGTTGTCTTCGCCCTGATGCTGAACGGTTTTGACAGGCCCGGCTATTTTTAGAAACCCGTTCCCACTCCTTTTCCCTGTGGGAAAAGAAAGCCAGTTACATTTTAAATTAACCCACCACCTGCCCTCCTCTGGTGCACACCAGCCACGGGGCCACCGGGTGTGAGGCGAGCAGGAGGGCGGAGGGGCGGGCAGGGTGTCTGTGGAGGGGCTGCCCTGCTGCAGCCGGGCTCTGGGAGGGGCACGCGCATCTGTGATCTGGGTGACAGGCCCATCTGGGGCTGTGGTCACTGCGTGGTTCTCAGCACAAGCTCACAGGGCCAGGGGTCTGGGGGGCCGGGGCCGGGTTGGAATTAGGCTGCCTGGTCCCAGTCCAGTGCCCTCTGGACCCGTTGGGCCTGGGAATGGTTGGCAGCAAAGGAGTGCCCCGGACCCCACGGGAGTGAGGTGAGCGCCCACAGTGGGTCCTCCTCTCCCTACCGGGCCTTCCCTAGCTTCTGCGCCCGCTTACTGGGGGAGAGGCAGTGCCAGGGTTCTCGCCCGCGTCGCTGGCAGACCTCGAGGCGCCGTCATTCACCTGAGAATGAAGAGTCTTCCGTTTTTCCAGTCGGGATGCGTTTTCCTCATTCATCCCAGTGCCACGTGGCGTTCGTTCCACCTGCCCTGCGGGGAAGGACAGCATCGGGGCTTTGACGTGGAATGTGAGGTCCGTAGTTGCAGAGCTGCCCGCGGTCTCGCCGAGGGAGCTCTCGTCTCTTCCTGGCTGGCTGAGCGTTTTTATCGGGAGCGAAGGTGGCATCGTGCCAGATACTTTTCCTACATCTACTGAGATGATCACGTGTTGTTTTTATTTTTTAATTTCTTAACATGGTGAGCTTCACGGACTGGTTTTCAAATGCTGAGCCGCCTTTGCATTCCTGGGGTAAACTTCAGTTGGTAGCGATGTATTACCCTTTTTGTAGATGTTGGATTCCGTTTCCTAAAGAAGTTTTGTTAGAATATCTTCCTTTGTGTTTGTGAGGAATGCTTGTCTGGAGTTGTGACCCACCCTCAGCATAGGCCTCAGGATAATGACGCCAAAATGAGTGGGGACGTGATTTTCTGGAAGCTTCTCTGTAGAATCGGGGCCACTTCTTTCCCACGTGTTTGGTGGGCTCCCCGGTGAGGGAACCTGGGCCCAGAGTTTCCTTTGTGAGAAGGATGTTGACTACAGCTCCGTTTCTTTAATGGATACAGACTATTCGGAGTCTCTCTTCTTTAGTGAGACTTGCTGGTATGTCTTTTAAGGAGTCTTCCCATTTCATCTAAGCTGTTAAATTTATTGGAATCAATTTTTCCACAATATTCCCATTTTCTTTTCACCATTTATAGGACCTGTGGTGACATCACCGCTCTTTCCTCGTATTGATTCTTTGTGTCTCTGATCAGTGTGGCCAGAGGTTTACTAATTCTATTGAGCTCTGGGTTTCATTGATTTTTCTCTATTGATTTTCTGATTTCTATTTCATTGATTTTCCCATGGCTGTTTATTATTTCCTTTCTCTTTCTTCCTTTGGATTTGATTTGTCCTTCTCTTCATAATTTCTTAAAGTGGAAGCCAAAATCATAAATTTGAGGGTTTTCCCCCCAATACATGTATAGTGCGATAACGTTTCCAGTAAGCGCTGCTATTGGCATCTCACCAATGTTGGTATCCTGTGATTTCATTTTCACTGTGTTCAAAATAATTTCTATTTTCCCACTTATTCTCTTTGACCTGAGGGTTACTTGGAAAGGGAGTGTTCACTTTCTAACTACTTGGGGGTTGTCCAGCCTCTCTCTGTTACTGATTGCTAATATAATTGTGGTCAGAGGGTGTGCTTGTGTGACGTGAGCCCTCTCAGTCTCACCATGGAGAGTGTGGTCTGTGTTGGTGAATATTTCATGAGCCCTGAGAACAGCCTGTGCTCTGCCCTTTGGGTGGCATGTCCCATACGGGTTAGTCGGGTCAGGCTCCTGGGTGGGTCATGCAAGCCTGTTAGGCCGGCTGACTCCCGTCACGGCTGAGGGAGGCTACCGAAAGGCCCAGCCTGCCCCCTGCAGCGGTGGCCCCTCTGTTTCCATTGGCTGCTCCATCAGACTGGACCGGACAAACCTTGGGGCTCTATTATTAGGTCCATACACGTTTAGGACTCTTTTTTAAAAAAAATATATTTTTATTTATTTCAGAGAGGAAGGGAGAGGGAGAGAGAGATAGAAACATCAATGATGAGAGAGAATCATTGATTAGCTGCCTCTTGCACGCCCCACACTGGGGATCCAGCCCACAACCCGGGCATGTGCCCTGACCGGGAATCGAACCATGACCTCCTTGTTAATCGGTTGACGCTCAACCCCTGAGCCACACGGCAGGGGCCACATTTGGGACTCTTACAGCCTTTGATGAATTGCCCTGGTAGTTATGAAGTGGCATCTACAACTTCCTGCTAGCCTCGCTCCCATGCGATACAGCGACTCCCGCTTACGTGACAGTAGTGCTGGCATGGCATGCCTTTCTGCACACGTTCAATTTTAACCTGTTGTTTCTTGATATTGAAAGTGCGTTTCTTATAAGCCACATGGACTTGGCTCTTGTTTTGTTTTTATCTTGACAATCTCGGCCTTTTGTTCGGCCCATTTGCCTCTTGTCTATTGACACTGAGGTGACTATTGATACGTTGAGGTTTAAGTCTCTGATCTTCCGTCTGTTTTCTATCTGTCCCAACTGGTCTCTGCTGCAGCTTCCTCTTCTACCGCCTTCGCTTAGAGTCGCTGGTTGTTTTCATGATCCCACTTGAAAAGACAGACTATTTTATGCAGCAGTTTTAGGCTCAGAGCAAAATGGAGCAGAAAGCACAGAGAGTGTCTTTATACCCAGCCGCCCCCTGCCTCCCCCCGACAGCATCCCCCCCAGAGGGTACGTTGTCATCATCAGTGGCTACATGGACACATCGGTGTCACCGGAGGCTGTGGTGTGCAGTAGGGGTCGCTCTTGGCGTGGCACATGCTATGGGTTTGGACAGATGTATGACAGGGACCCAGCCTCTGTCGACCTCCATGGTCTCGCTCTCTTCCTTCCGGCATTCTGTCCTGTGAACCCTGGCTGCCTTCGTCTGCCTGGACTCCCAGCTTCATCTCCTCAGCTCCCAGAGTCTTCGGGGCCCCCCTGCGGTCTCCACTCCCCGTGTGATGCCCCAAAACTCTCCCACGGCCATGGGCCAGGGTAACCCGGCCTCTTCCTCTGTTCCTCGTCCTCAGGGCCCCTGCGCTTTGTTGCCTGATGACCAGGGTCTTGAAAAGCACTGTGCCATGCGCTTTGTCTGTGTGGTTTGGTGTGTTTTTCTGTGGGAGGGAGGGTGAGTCTGCCCTGTGACGCCCCTCCAGCTGGTGGGAGGTGATTTCCATCGGCCGCAGTGCATGTGAGTGCGCAGGAGTCTCAGGGCCAGGATGGCGTGTCTCCGGGGGCCAAGGGGAAAACCATTCATTCGCTCATTGGATCCTTCAGGAAACACTTACCGACCGGCCAGGAGAGCCCGGTGACTAACGCTATTTCCTCGGGGGCCTGTTTGGAGCCAGATCCAAGGACTGTTAACAGTCCCTTGGGAAAGCCCTCCGTCACCCACCGAGCAGACGTTCCCTGAGCACGGCACCTGCCAGGCCCGGCTCGGCGCTGCCCGGGGACACACAGTCAGGCCGTCGGTGTGCAAACTGAGGCTCAGTGCGCCCTGCAGAGCCTGACGCGGAAACCCCTGGGCACGGTGGGCGTGTGTGGTTTGGACCATGAGGCAGGAAGAGAGCGCCTCCTGGAGATGGGGGCGGGGGCTGCATTTGGACAGCTGAGAGGGCAGGGGACAGGCCAAGGTGGCGTGCTCAGAGGCGGAGGAGGCCCGGCGCGGGACCTGGGTGTGGGCTGAGGCGGAGCTGCGGGCTGCAGCGGTGAGGCTGCTGGATGTGTGGCGGAGAAAACACCCTCGGCTCATTCCTGTGAACTCAGACGTGGGGGACTGTTGCTCTTCCGGCCTGAAAGTCATTTTGGTTTCCCTGAAGGCACTTTATGGTCTTTCTCAAGTAAAACTTTATAATCACTTTTGTTGGCTTGGGAGTCTGTCCTACCCCGCGCCCTCGAGCCCTGCACACACACATGCCTTTCCATGACACAGATGTGTACTTTCTGTGCATGCACACGTGCCCACCCCCTGTGCCCTGACAGAAGCCACTCTGGAGGCGAGTTGAGGGCCGCTGCGGGGCCAGCTGTGCTTTCCTAATCGGGTGATCGATTCTGTAGTGAAGACCCTGTTTCCTGAAGGAGTGTGACGCGCCCCCTTTCTGTGAACGGCCCTGCTCGCTCGGGGGACGGGCATCCACCTTCGCCTGCGGTGAGGCTGCCTCTCTCTGGCCACAGGACAGCCCGGTCACCCCTGTCGTGGGGAACGGCCCCGTTTAGTCCTCTGGCCCCGCCGAGCAGCTTGGCTGGTGCCACCGAGCCTCCCTGTACCCGGTCATCCCATGGCCGGGCTGGGCCTTTAGGAGCCAGCGAGTAGCCTGTGGGGGAGAGACCTCCAGCTGGGAGCCCAGAGGGGCCAGTGTCCGGATCCCGAGTCCCCCCTGAAGGAGCTGGGTCCTCCCTCCTGTCCCCAGCCTCCCGGCAGTGACACCAGCACCTCTGGCAGTGCCTGGTGAGAGGAGGGGCTCAGGCTTCGAGGGGAATTTCAGTGCAGAAATGGGAAGGAGGACATTCCACTCTGAACCCGACCGCAGGCCTGGCACCGGGCCGGGAGGCAGCCTGTGGTCATGCAGGACAGAGCAGAGCGTTCGTCCTGACTGCTCAGGCCGGGTGTGGCTCCGGAGTTTGGGGCTTCCCCTGTGGGGCCGTGGGGACAGAGAGGAGCGGCTGTCCTGACATCCCAAAGCCCTGTGAGAGCCTGTTCGGAACCAGGCAGGCCTGATGGACTGACAGCCAAGCATTGTGGTCACAGGGCATGACCCGAGCCATGGCCACCTGCACCCCTCCCTCCCAGACCTGCCCCCTCCCTCCCAGAAGGGCTCCCTCCCTCCCAGACGGCCCCCCGCCCTCCCAGACGGGCCTCAGCCCTCGGCTTCCTGGGCCCGGGAGCAGCTGGTGATTTCTAGCCCCGAACGACACGCTCCGTGCCAGCCTGGGCCCAGAGCCCTCTTCTCAGTTTAGGGAAGAGCGTCTTTCTAGCTGTGGAGCGGGGAGATGTTTACCAGAAAGGAAGGCACAACACGCATGAATAATTGCAGCCCCGTGCTTGGTCCCCAGAGACCAATATGCTGGTCTCTTGCTTTTATTAGAAAAGTGAGCCAAAAAGAGAGCCACCCAGAACCGGAGTGGGCGTCGTGCCGGTCCCGCCCTGTACGGGCTGTGGCTGAGCCAGCCGCCGGGCCGCACGGGCGAGTGGAGAGAGGCCCTCGCTGTCCTGGGCGCCTGGCCCAGGCGTGGCAGCACTGAGGTCCTGCTGGGCCCACGTGGGCCCTGCGCCCCAGCCTGCAGCCTGCCTCGCTGTCAGACGGCACCCAAGGCTGCAGGGCGCTGTCAGGGTGCTTCCCTCCTGACTGGCAGACCCTGTCGTTGACAACTCAGTTCTCAGTCGCTCCCTGGATGCGTGTCCCTGGCCGGGCGGGGTTGGGCCCAGGCAGCAGAAGGCAGTTCCCCGTCCTTGTCTCTCGCTGTGGGTCAGTCGGGCAGCTCCTCCCCTGCGGAGCTTTCATGGGCCTGTCGGAGAAGGACCATCTCAGTCAGTACCGCTGCCAGTCCCTCGGGGTGACAGGAAGACGCTGGCCTTCCTGCGGTAAATGTTACGAAGCCCAGCGTCCCTGTCCGCTCAGGCCCGGGGAGGCGGAGGCAGGGAGCATGGCACCGTCCGAGGGGCGAGTCCAGGAGCGCCCTGGCTGACGGCCCCAAGAGGAGGTGGCCCAGCTGGATGGTGACACGTCTGAGTGGATATCACAGGTCAGGCCGAGGCCATGTGCAGTCGAGGTTTGTGCACACGTGTGCATGGCCACGCAGAGGGCCCAAGGCTGACCAGCCCCAGCCCCACTGCCCCCGGCCCTGGCCTCCGTCTGCCTTCCTCTCTCTGCTGGGCCGCTGCTCACCTCCCACCCGCCTCTCGGCATCACTGCGCAGGTATCTCCAGCCGGCAGCCTGAGTGACCCCTGCACCCGTGAGCCAGCTGTCACTTCTGCTTAACCCCAGTGACTTCCATCTACCTGTCCCTCCCGCCCTGCCCTCCAAGGCCTCTCTCCCTCCCCCACCACCCAGGCCAGCCAGCAAAGTGCTGCCACGCACTGTCCTGCAGCCGCCGGCCTTCCCCAGCAGTGGTCCAGCACCGCCCACACCACCCTCTCTCAGAACCGGTCCGAGTGTTGCCTGCCTTCCCCGCTGTACTGGGCTCCGTGAGTAGGCGCTGTGCCTGCCTATCCACTTGGTTTCTCTCTAGAAGGTTTGACTTCTTTCTAGAGGAGCCCCTGGCACAGGGGGGAGCTGGGTGAACCTGATACAAGGCGGAGCTGGGGGAGCCTGGCACAGGGAAGAGCTGCGCCATGGGGGCAGGTGGGATGCCCAGGAGGCCCTGGCAGTGACCGAGCGTGGAGCATGGCAACCATGGGGAGGAAGGGTGTGGGAGTGGGCAGCTGCTGCCCCGTCAACCGAGAGGTCCATCCCCAGGGTTCCCTCCACCATCCCTGCCTCAGTTTCCCCTGGACAGTCTGCCCTTCAGGACCCGTGACCTCCCACCTGTGCTCTGCTGAGGGGAGGGCCTCAGGACAGACTCCCCGAGGTCCTGGGGGCCTTGCAGCCGTGAACTCCGGGAGATTCATCTTCATTCGCTTCATTGCAGCGGCCCCGTCAGCACGAAGGCCTGTCTGGCATTTACTCTGGATTTTAGTTAAAACCTATCCAAGCGCCAGCCTCTGGAGACACAGAGGCCGAGACCCAGTGGGCGGCCCTGAGCTGGCGCAACAGCCTCCCCCAGCGCCGCTTGCCAGGTGGGCACAGCGCATAGTGTTGAGGACACGCTGTTAGGAGTGAAGCCTGGCCCATGGCTCGGGAGGTGGCCGGCAGGCAGCCCGGACCGGGGGTGCTGAGAGGCAGGTGCCCACCATGCCTGGGCCCCCTGTGACCCCGGGCTCCAGCCGCCTGCTGTGCCGGCACCAGCCACACTGGGTCGGGGCCCACCCTGGCCACACACTTCCACTCCGACACCTCTTCGAAGTCCCTCTCCAGTTACGGACAGTGACAGCCGGGGAGGGGGTGTCAGAACCCTAGTGTATGGATTTGGGGAGACCCAGGTTAGCCTATAACATTAGACTTGACGCACATTGGTATGCTTCTAATACAGGTTGTTACAACGGTAAGAATAAAAGTGGGTTATGTGCTCTCTGTTCAGATAAACCTCATCGACAAATTTTTAAAAATTCATGCTCATTTAAAAAATAACAATTATAGGTAAATACAAAGACGTTAAATATCCGGATCACCTGATCACCCAGAGGCGTTAACCATTAACAAACAGGTCTGTGGTTGTCTGGGTTATTTCCTATGTACAGTTGACGCTGGAACGGCAGGCCCTAGGGGTGCCAACCCCCACACAGTCGGAAATCCATATATCAAACATAAATGTAGCCCCCCACTTAGCGACTGACAGCCTGCTGTTGACCGGAGTCTCACCAGGAACACAAACAGTTACCACAGCTGTGTGTTCTGCGCAGTGCACTGTCTCACAGTGAAGTGGGCTGGAGAGAGAACGTTACTCAGAAACCATCGGAAGGGAAACGCCGCTGCAGCCTGGGCTGCGTCTATCGATGCCGTAAGTTTCCGTTGTCGGTTCGCGAGTCGAGACGAGAAGAGTGTGTGGTGGACCCGCACGGTTCGAGCCACGCTGCGCAAGGGTGGGCTGTGCGTGTCACAAACACGAGCCACACCGGGGCTGTGGGCACAGCTCTGCTTTTCCTCCCTGGGCGCGGTCACCGGGTCACCGTCTTCGCACCGAGCGTGCACAGGTCCGAGGCGTGGGTCTCAGTGGCTGCACATACCCCTTTATCCAAGTGTCCCTAATTGCTGTGGCGCCCCTCTGTTGGACGGGTCAGCTGCAGGCGCTCAGGGCTGCAGGCCCAGCCCCCCCCCCCCCCCCGACAAGGTTCTGCAGTAGGACTGCGAGGGGGGGGGGTGTGTCTGCTTTCTCAGGGCTGTTTGCTCCTCACACGGAGATCGCCCTCCATTAGTGTAGCAGCTTTCAGACGCTAATAGGCGGAGGAACATATCAATTTCCCTGGACTCTTGGCAGCAATAGCTTTTATTTTCCTTCAAAATCTGTGTCAGCGGCCAGGCCAGGAGAGACAGGCCCTGCACCTCCCGTGCGCACTCTGACGGCAGGTGTGCGAGATTCCCCACTGTGTGTCATGCGTGTGTCGTGCGCGTGCTTCTTCCTGGACCGAGCATCCATCACGCCCGCCAGTTCCCTTGTCCCTGCGGGATCTGGGCCCAGCCAGCCACACCCACCTGCCCACCTCCCGCCTGGCTCCCATGCCTCCTGCCTCTGGAATCTCCGCCCCTGCGCCCAGCACCTGCCTGGGCTCCTCCCTGGGCCCACCTAACCCCCAGACGGGCCCTGGTGAGGACGAGGCGCCTCGGGGTCAGCCCGCAGCTCTCTGCTGGTGCGGGCAGGAGAAATCCGGCCCTCCTCTCTCGTGGCCCCTGGCTTCCTCTCCCTGCGTTGTCTTCACACGGGGCCAGGCGGGCACATCACATGAGGAAACTGCCCCGGAATGGCGAGTCCTCTCCCAGGCCATGGTGGTCAGTGCAGAGTCCCGGCTGGAGTGTCATGGGATTCCGAGACCTGGCCCTGAAGTTAGTACGATCTGGTGAAGGGTCTACTCTAGACGGAGCTACAGCTTGTTTGGACCAGCCGTGACCCTGTGGAGGCGCCTGGAGTGGAGCGCACTCTGGGGACGTGCAGGGCTGCGGGGGCAGAGGCCCCAGAACCGCCTGATCCCTCCTTCTCACCGCCCCCCCCCTCAGGTTCACTACCCTGAGGACACGCATCCTGTGCCGGCAGACAGGACAGCCTGGTCTCGGGCTCGTCCTCATGTCTCTGTCCCTCCCTGTTTGGGGCCAAAGGGATTTGACAGCTCCCCAAGGCCTCGTGAAAAAGAGAAACAGCAAACATTCCGCGTTGATTGCTTTGTGTTGGATGTTGCGTCTATGAACACCACTCTGATTGTTTGGTGCCTGTCACCCTGGGGGGTAAAGCTCTCCCGCCGGCCAGTGTCTGTCCTTAAAGGGGGCCAGGGCTGGTTTCCGAGCTGCAGTTGGTGCGGGAGAAGGCTGGCGGCCGGGCCCTGATGGGAGCGGCGCAGGCGCGTGTGAGCTGGGCCGCGGACAGGTCCAGGGTGTAGTTCAGAAGCCTGCGTGTGGGCTCTGCCTTTGGAGGGCATTCCTGCCTTGTACACGCTCCTAAAGTTCTTGCTTCTGGCCTCCAGGCTGTCAGCCCGGGCCCAGCGCAGGCCTGGGTAACCCCAGGAGCCTCAGGGCTGGGAGGAGAGGCCAAGCCCCCCTCCTTCCGAGGCCAGGGGCTGCTGCCCGCAGGCGCCCCGGCCTGCCCGCCTGCTAGCAAACACTTGTGCCCAGAAGAGGAGGGAGGTGGAGATGATTGAATTATTGAAGAGAACAAGCTGTTTTCAAGCACCTGATTTGCATACGGCTCTGAATATGCTCATTACAGACCATTCTTCCTGGTTCCTAAGGCAGCAGCCCTCGCTCCAGCCAGCCCCCTAGTGCTGCCCCTTGGCAGGGGCACGTGGAGGTTTTCCTTAGCCAAGACCCTGTGCAGGTGGCTTCCCCTCTGATGGGCGGGGCCCGGAGGGAGATGGGGTCTTGCATGTGGACAAGGCTGTGCCTGCTCCACCTCAGAACGCCACCCTTCAGGTCTCATCTGAACTCAGCACCAGGAGGGCAGGCACAGAGGCAGGAGGGAGGAGGTGTGCCCTTGGCCGGGCGGGGTGCAGCGCTCAGGGCTTTGGAGCTGGAGACCAGAGCAGGGAGGGTACAGGCTTTGGGGAGTGGCTGGGCCTGGAGAGTGAGGCCAGAGCTGGGTGGCTCAGCGGTCAGGGTAGCTGTCAGGCCATCCCTGTGGGGAGGGCGCCTCAGCCTGGAGCCGGGGTGGGGGCAGGGGGCACGTTTGCTGCTTTGGGGAGCCCTGCCCACACACCTGTCACCTGCTGGAGGTGCTCAAAGGTGGGCTCCGTGGGTCTGGAGTCAGAATGGGGACCCCAGCCCAGAGGAGGCGGACCCCGTGGGATGAGCTGAGAGCTCCTGGCCCCCGCGTGGAGGGGGAGCAGCGGGACTGCCCTCCATCACCTCCGCCCAGGACTCTGCTCTGAGCCACAGAGTTGCAGCTTGAACGCGGCCTTCCGGTCGTTATGGAGACGTGTTGTGAAGTTAGGAGGAGAAACACGGTTTCGATCGCGTTTGTTAACTTGGTCTGTAGCTTGCGAGTATTTGGACATGGGGCAGGTGGTCTCCACGAGCTTTTGCCCTGAGCCCCTCATATGGAGTGGGTGGGCCTGGCGGCCTGTGTCTCCTCCACAGCCACCGTGGATGGTGGAGAGCCAGCTGCCAACCCCGTGTTGGGACCCTGGTCCCGCCCAGGGTGCTGCTCTGCGGCTGAAATCACTTTCCTGCTAATTAAGCAGACAGCACAGCAGGCAGTCATTTCCAAGTTGCTTTTAAACGCTCCAGTTTCTCCCGGAAGCCGTGTGGCTGGCCCATAGCGCGAGCAAGAGCGCTGCTGCTCGTTGGATAGTCAGAGGCTGGTCCCATCACCTCAGCCACTGGCGGATCGCAGACTCAGTCCTTCACGGGCGTTCGCTGGGTGAAAGTCCCCCTTCTGTGCCTCCTGGGAGACCCACGAGCTCAGTACCCTCCCCTCCTGCCAGAGCGCCACCCCTGCACACCCCTCTCACTGCACTCACCCTGCGCTGTGGCCCAGCCTGTGCGCCACTGCGTCCCTGGACTTGCAGTCAGACACGGCCAGGCTCCAGAATTGAGTCCCTGCTGTGGGTGGGTGGGCAGGTGGCTAGATGGGTAGATGGGTGGATGGAAGAGAGAGTGGTGAGTAGGTAGGTGAGTGGGTGGTGGGTGGATGGATGAACAGATGGATAGTGGGATGGGGGGAGGTGGATGGGTGGGTGGATGGATGGGTGGGTTGATGGATGGATGAGAGGGTGATAGATGAATGGATTGGTGGATGGGTCAGTGGGTGGTGGGTGGATGGGTGGTGGGTGGATGTCTGAGTGATAATAGATGAATGGATTGGTGGATGGGTCAGTGGGTGGTGGGTGGATGGGTGGTGGGTGGATGTCTGAGTGATAATAGACGAATGGATTGGTGGATGGGTCAGTGGGTGGTGGGTGGATGTCT
>NW_005871850.1:19393-21682 GCF_000147115.1 Myotis lucifugus | reverse complement strand
CCAGTGGGAGTCGGCAAGGGGACGCATGAAGGCATCGCACGTGCTGTGGGGGGACATACGGCGGGAGGGCACAGGTTGCGGTGTAGAGAGGGCACAGTCCCAGCCAGGCCTCGAACACTCTGGAGGGGCAGCGCGGCGTCACTGCTACATCTGTGCCACCCGCCGGCCTGGCCCCACTACCAGCCAGTGGGAGGTCTGCGCACCCTGGCAGAGACCCCGTACGTACGCTGGCCCTGCTGGGCACCGGGAACCGAGGGGGCGCCCGGGTCCTGGCCCTCGGGACTCTGTTGGTGGAGGCAGGGAAGTGCAGAAGGCTGAGTTCAGAGACCAAGGCGCCGGGAGGGCAGGCTTCCCAGGGAGTGAGGCTGAGCTGAGGCAGGCAGGCTCCCTGGCAGAGGCAGGGCACCGCTTGTGCCCAGGGCCAGTGGCCTGAAACCAGCCGCCCGCCTTTTCCCACACCTGCTGGGACCTCCCCATGCTCCCTCCCCGGCGTGTGACCTGACCCTGCCGGCGAGATGGTCCGAGGCCGGATGACACGGTGTGGCAAGGACCAGGCTGGGCGCAGAGCCGCGGGCAGGGTGGAGGGTCCCGCCTGGGCGGCAGGAATCTTCGCTTTATTTAGAAAGGCTGGAGGGAAGATGAAAAACGAGGACTGAAACGGTAGACGCTGCGTGGGGACAGACGAGTCATTTCACATTCTCTGCTGCTCTCAGAGGCTGTCTCTGCGTAATGCCCGCCAGCAGGCACATGTCCCATTTCCCCGCCTGCCTTTCCCTGGTTTGTCTTCCTTTGTCTGAAGTGCTTGTCCAAGAAAAGGTGGAAGCAGAGGACCTCATAGAGGCATTACCTCTAGCCGGAAGGTGTTCCTGGTGCGGTTCTGTTCCGGGTTCCCGTGCCCACGACAACAGCAGCTCACAATGTGGCGCTGAGCGTGTCAGCTCCCTGCTGGGCTCTTGTTCCCTTCTGACGGGAGGCCCGGTTAGATGAGTGCTGGAGGCCTGCATATGTCTCTGATAAATGCTGTGACAAAGCCCCAAATGTCAGGGATGCCCTGCCCATCCCACGGCCCACCCACATATGACCCTGCCCATCCCATGGCCCACCCACATATGACCCCGCCCATCCCATGGCCCCACCCATCGTGGTCCCACCCACTATGGCCCTGCCCATCCCATGATTCCTCCCTCCTCTACTCCTCAGTTCATTTAGTTCTGTCCACCAGGAGAAAGGGATTGTGGGAGGGTTCTCTCTCCACACTGGGACCTCAGCCCTCTCCGACACATCTCCTCTGCACCCACCAGCCCTCTGGCCAGACGCTGCCTCCTCCCATTTTCAGACAAGGAGGCAGCAGCCCTGGCTTCGGAAGGGGCGCACCTGGCCCTGCAGTGGGCACCTGTGTGGCCCGAGAACCCTGGCCTGGGGGCGGGGCACTCCCACAGGAGGGTGTGTGGTGTTGGCCATGTGTTTCTTCCCGCTGTTGAGGACAGTGGTTCGCCATGGCCCACAGCAGCCACGGGCCACGCCAAGACGCAGCCCAGAGACCTGCCTCTGGGGCCGCCCTCACCGCTCTGTGAGCTCCCCGCACCTCCCCCGGGCTCTCCTCCGTGGGCCCCACCCTGGAGGCCCGTGCCAGGACCGGCTCGCGGTGGGCACGCTGGGGAAGCCAGGAACCTCTCCACAGAGAACCCGGGGCGGCGCGATTTCCTCTCCACTCGCCTAATTTTAATTTAATTCCCTTTAATCTTTAATGGAAAGTTGTAAAAGTAAATTATTTACCCGAGAGAGCCAAGCCGCTCCTTGGGGCGCTCCTGCCTTGAGGGTAATTACACATGTGGGTCCTGCCGGCCTCCTCCCTGGGCGCTGAGGGCCAGGCGCTCTGGCTCACGCACTGATTAGCTGCCTCCATCACTGTCACCGCGTGCTCTGGCAGATGCAGAGCAGGGCTCCACCTGACAGGCGCTCACTTGGTAATTGCCCCGGGGCAAGACGAGCCTGTGCTCCACCCGTGACCGTGCAACTGGGATCGGAGCTGAGCTGTGCAGGCCGCCCTCCCGCCTGCCACTCGCCTCCAGCTGCCTCCCTGAGCCAGCTCACCCCGAAGAAAGGCTTCTCTCCTGCTCTAGCCCTGCGGGGGCTCTAGGTGGGGGCAAGGGTGACGGGGAGGGTCGGGGGCACCTTAGACCGGTGGTTCTCAACCTTCCTAATGCCGCGACCCTTTAATACAGTTCCTCATGTTGGTGGTGACCCCCAACCATATAATTATTTTCGGTTGCTACTTCATAACTGTAA
>NW_005871850.1:0-18938 GCF_000147115.1 Myotis lucifugus | reverse complement strand
GAGAGAGAGAGAGAGAGAATGTTTGGGGTGGGGGGACCTAATATGGCTACCCAAAGGGTTCGATGGCTGTACCTTTGACTCTGAGCTTCCTAACAGCCACAGAGAAAAGGTCAGTTTCTTGACTCTCATCAGTAAAGAGGGTAAGGTTGCCGGTCGGTTAGGCACCTTGCATGTGCTCCCTTGGCCTTAGAGAAAGGTCACCACTTTGTACTGGGTACTTGCAGTTACGAGGTTTCGCGCCGGGTCTGCCCTGTGCCCGCCCCGAGGCCCGCTGGCTGCCGTCGAGGAGGTGAAGCCAGGCCCACAGCAGGCCCGGCCTCCGCGCTCCCTCTCGTCCCGAGGCACGGCTGTCTTTTCTCACGGGACCGACTATGGCTCCTAACCGGTGACAGAGCTCCTGGGTTGACTCCCAATCCAGGCCTCGCTGGAGTCAGTCTGACTCAGACTTAGGCTCACCCAGATTTACGTGGGCTAGACGGGTGCGGTGCCTTGAGCAATGGGCATTTCAGTGTGCTTGGCCGAAGCGAAGCCGGCTTGGTGAGCTCCTCCCGCCCTTGCCAGCTGTCGCCTCACTAATCCCTCCGCGTTGCTCTTAAGCCTTAAAAGTTTTTTATCCAAAATTAGATATTTGCACCTCAAGTCTACCGAGCCTCCCCTGTTTCTTATAGTCACCAAGGGCCGGGCAGGGGGCGTCGTGGGGCCAGCGGGGGGGGTGGCCTCCCCGGGAGTCTGGGCTCCGGGGACAGTACCCCTGCCTGCCTTGGGCGCCAGGTGCTAAGGGACAGGTGAACAGGTTGTCAGTAAGTCACTTGAGCAAGAAGCGCAGGGTCACTCCTCCTTGTCACGGAAAGTGATTTCCACGTGACCTTGGGGCCTGCTGCCACTTGCGGGCTTTCCTTTGGCCACTAAGGGAGCCTGCTCTGTGGGTGCCCCTCCACTTGCTCACCTGTGGGTGCCAGCCTGGTGGGCCTGGGGAGCGGCACCCGTGTGGCCCTGCAAGTGGCGGCCTGGATCCAGCAGGTGCGCAAGAAACAGGCCCTCTGCTCACCCACAGGAGCCCGAGCAGTGGGAAGGGGGGCTGCTGAGCTTGCGGGGGGAAGGGCCCTGGAGGGGGACTGATCAGGACAAGCCCTTTCCACGACTCCCCCACCTTCTCCCCGGCTCATTCGTTCACGGAAACCTAAGTGTGCGAGGCCGATGGGCAGACGCCGAGGGCTGTGCCCAAGAGAAGGGCCGGCTTCTGTTGTGAACGCAGAGGGCGCAGCACGAGCAGCCCAGGCAGGGTCGACCTTGCTCTGCACGTGCCCTCCAGGAGCCTGTCTGGGAAAAAGGGCTTCTCTAGCCCCGGCCAGCCCACCCCGCCCCTCCGCCACCCTTCTCCGAGCTCCCTCACCCTGTGCACCCCCCGCCCCACCGTGGCTGCCCTTGGCCCAAAGGCTGGCTGGCACCAGGACGGCCTGGCACCGGGGGCTTCCTTCTCCTCCCGGCGGCCGCAGGCCCTCCCTCCTCCTGGTTTCTATTTATAGCCTGTGTGTCTGTCGCGGCCGTGCTGTAGCATAAGCGTGGCGGTGGTTTCAGGAGGCATTCTGGGCCAGACGAAATTAAGTCCGTGACTCCGGCTGTATTAACAGTGAGGGGGAAGGGGCGGGGGCGGGAGGCAGGAGGTGGGCCGTGGCCCCATGTAACGCTGAGGGGACAGAGCCTAATCTGCTCCCGGATGTCTTACCCGAGAGCCTCCTGCATGAATTATCTGCGGGAGAGCTGGCGCTGCCGTCGGGGACCCAGGCCAGGAAGGGGGAGGGCGGTCCTGACCCTCTAACCCTCACAGTACAGACGGGCTGGTCCCGAAGGCATCTGGGCCCAAAGCCCACTCACTCATGCATGCACTCACTCACCCATCCATCCATCCATCCATCCATCCATCCATCCATCTATCCAGTAAATATGAACTAGAACCAGAGTCTGCCTGGCCTGGGTCTTGGGGACACGGGCCAGTGGCGGTTCTCCGGAGCTTCTGGGGGAGGAGACACACAGGCGGTTAATAGTTAAACAGGCGGTAAACACGAGAGCTTCAGGTAAGATGTTGTGGGTCATGAGAAAGTGAGAGTGTGGAAACGTGACCTGGGTTTCTTCAGTCGGAAGGTTTCTAGTCTGGGCGAGCCTGTGTCCACCCTCAGCCTGCACTCCTTGCCCGGGTGCCTCGGAGCAGGGGTGAGGGAGGCACGCGGAGACGGGACTGAATGGTGCTGCCCAGGACCTCTGCAGCCTCCCCCCCCCTTGGCTCCGTGATGGGAGTAGGAGCGGGTGTGGTGAGCTGTGCACCGGGAGGTGGAGCACAGGGTGGAGTCGGCACCTGGGGGAGTGGTGCTGCGAGGTGCAGGCCCCGGAGCCTTCCTGGAGGCCGTCACCCTAGGACCAGCCGCTCTTAGACGTTCTGGAGGCCGTCACCCTAGGCCCAGCCCGCTCTTAGACGTTCTTACTTTTGTCCCAGTGATTCCATTCCTGAGTCGTGGGTGGGCACATCACGCGTGTTTCTTGCCTGGGATCTTCTGCGGCCTCCGAGAACATTCTCCCAAGGACGTCGGCATGGGGGCTTCTGCGGCCTCCGAGAACATTCTCCCAAGGACGTCGGCATGGGGGACATGCTGGGTCCTCACGGTCTCAACGCGGATGCCCAGACATAGGACACAGGAGTGGTCACCGGGGTGCTGAGGGGGCGGGGCCAGGGCCTGGGATTATTACAAAAGTGTTTTTACTTCCGTAAACTTCCCGAAGTGTTTACAGTGTGCTGTGAAAGCTCATGATTTTAAAGAAACAAAACGTGGGGGAGGCTTGATCGCAAAAGGCCTCCTGAAACATGGATTTGGAGGGGAGCGCGGTGGGGGGTTTGTTGACTTGCAGATACACCCCCACCCCCAGTCACTGTCAATAGGAGTGTGTGTGGCAAAGACCCAGCCAGGTGCCACTTGTCATCTTGGGGGACTGTGGCCAGAGCTCAGCCCTTCCGGGTGGGAGTATCTTGGAGCCCCTCCTGGACCCCCCAAACAACCTTGGGGACCCTCCTAGAGCTCTGGCCCCATGCCTGTCCCTGCCAGCCTGCACGTCAGCAGAGCAGGGACTGGACCGTGCACCCAGCCTGGGCCAGAGGGGTGGCAGACGTGGAGGATGATGGGGTAGGGGATGAATGAATGAGGGAAGGAGTGAATGAATGAATGAACAAGAAGACGGACGAGAAGGGGAGGCCACCTGGGCTGTGTCCCTGACGGTCTCATGTCCTGTGTCTTTGGCAGACGTGCTGGTGGACGGACAGCCGTGTGACTGCGAGGCGGCGGCCTGCCAGGTGGGCGATCCCATGCGCCTGGAGGTGCGGCTGACGAACCGGAGCCCGCGCAGCGTGGGGCCCTTCGCCCTCACCGTGGTCCCCTTCCAGGACCACCAGAACGGCGTGCACAACTACGACCTGCACAGCGCCGTCTCCTTCGTGGGCTCCAGCACCTTCTACCTGGATGCGGTGCGTGGTCGGGGAGCCCCATGCAGCCCCAGGGTCGTGTCCCGCTGGCCCCAGCCCCCTGGGCTGCCTCTGGTCTGCCTGGCTCACTCTGAGGCCTTAGGCAGCTCACTTCTCTGCATCCGGAGCCCTAGGAATGAGACCAGGGAAGTTCAGGAGACAAGGCGGGGGTGGGGGGCCCAGGACAGCTGAGGTTCCCCGTTCACTATTGCCCTGCCCCATGCAGTCACCTCCTCCCTGTCCATGGTCACTGCAGGGGCCCAGGGGACTGATGGAGTCACAGAACTCACCTGGCCCCACTTCCCAGCCTCACAGGGCACAGCCCTCAAGCTCCACCCACGTGACACTGTGCCTTCAGCCCCACCCCCATCCCCACCTGAAGTGCCTCCCAGAAACGAAGCCGAGGCCGGGACAGGTGCAGTGACTGTCCGGGCGGGTTCGGGGTCCCCTGTGGCTCTGGGTCCCGCTGCTCTGGGCTGACACCTCCCTCCTGCCTGTAGGTGCAGCCTGCGGGCCAGTCGGCCTGCCTCGGGGCCCTCCTCTTCCTCTACACGGGCGACTTCTTCCTGCACGTCCGGGTGCACGAGGACAGCACAAGCAAGGAGCTGCCGCCCTCCTGGTTCTGCCTGCCCAGCGTGCACGTGCGCGCCCTGGAGGGCCAGGCCTGAGCCCGGGTCCGGCCTGTGCTGTGGGGGTGCCCTGTCTGGCCCCCCAGCCTTCGTTGTAGCTCCTGTCCCTCTTCCAGCCCAGCTCCAGCCCCAGCCCCAGCCCCCTCCATCCCTTTTTCCTGCAGCACCTTTTCTGGGCTGTGCCAAGTGTGGAGACATGGCAGCCTCACCCCTCCCCGCACTGCCCACCACGGACCCTCTGCTGGAGCCTGGCGCTAAGGCGGATGCTGCCCAACCCCACAGGGCGCAGCTCACCTACCCACTGGGACCCTGCACCTTGGGATCACAGCCCCGCCAGGGGGGGCCTGCAGAGCCCCCCAGGCCTCAGAATCCCCCCAGGGCTGGCCCTTCTCCCTGAGCCCCCGAGGCAGCCCCTGTGCCAGATGCTGGGCAGTGTCCGGGCGGGGCCCCAGGGACCATGGCCTGTGTGTATCTGTGTGTCTGTGACAAGTTCTCCAATAAAGGGCCTGCCTGGCTCCCTGCTGGTCCGCCTGCCTCTGTCGGTGGGCAGGGGCCGCCCCAACTCAGGTGAGGGTTCCAATGCACGGGGTTCCCATCAGAGACCCCCACGATACACGGCTGGTGGCCAGGTGGGCTGGGCCTGGGTCTGTCTGTCTCGGTGACCCCGCAGCCCCTTCCACACGTGTGCTTCTTTGGCCTGGCTCAGAACATGAGGTCCAGCCCCACCCTGGTCCCTGGCCCCCACCCCGGTCCCCAGCCCCCAAGGTGGCGCTGACCATGTCAGCTCTTGCTCTCTCTTCCCCCTGTGACACTGTCCACAGTCCCTCTGGGGCTCTGTGGCCATGCCCAGGCCTCCCAGGCCAGGCTGGCTGGTTGGCAGGCTGTTTGCTGCCCAGAGGTGCTCGCAGGGAGGCAGGGGTGCAGCCCGGCCAGGTGGGGGCTGTGCGCCCAGAGAAGGCCCTTACTCTGCTTGCGGAGCTGCCAGGGGGCTGTGGCGCCTTCCTCCCCGTCCGCCTCCACCGTCCCAGGCCTCGCCCCTCATGGAGCTGCGCCCTTGCAGCCCTCCCTCCCCTTGGCTCAGGGCAGGAGGGAGGCCGGGCCTTGGCTACACCTGGCCCCCAGCAGCGGCCCAGGAAGGGGCTCAGTTAGAGGTTGCACAGCAAAGCCTGCACAGGACGAGCTCAAGCAGCCCGTCTGGGAAGTGGGGTTCCCCTGGGGCAGTGAGGGAGCCCTGAGGGGTGCTGCCACAGGAACCCTGGCCCCGAAATCCTCAGGGGAATCTGGAGGGAGAGAGTCCCCCAGCCGGGGGCGGCTGAGCTGGCCTGCGTGTCCCCGGAGTTCGTTCCTCAGTCCCGGCCCCCAGTGCCCCCACCCTTGCTAGGAGGATGACTGACCCCTGCCTTGGGGTGTCCCCAACAGTGACGTCCCAGGGAATCCTGGGGCAGGGAGCAGGGAGTGGGCTTTTGCCGAGGCAGGCGGATGTGATAGGAAGAAATTGGCATTTGTCCCTGCCCGGTTCCTGACCTGGAGCACACCCCTGCCATCCCTGGGAATTTCCAGGCAATGGGAGTGTCTTTGTCCAGCAAGGTGACTCGGGGTGGGCCCCTGGGTGGCCCCTGGTGGCGTCAGGACGGGACTGGTCGTCGAAGGACCAGCGTGCTTAGGAGCTGGGAGCCTCCACCCCACCCTGTCCTCCCTGGACTGGGTTCGGGACCCATCCTGCCCACCTGGGCTGCGGGGAGCTTCTGGTGAACGCACTCACGGTCACGCGGGCGACGCAGAGGCACCTGCCCCTGGACCCCTCCGGACCGCACTGTGCTTCGCTCCATCCGCCGCTCACTGGCATCCTCTGTCACGTCCTTGTGGTCACCTGGGAATGTAAGTAGGTGTTTGTGAGTTCTGGGCTCTGTCATAGCCAGCTGTCAGGCCTGGGGGGTCAGGGACCCCGGCACACTGCTGGCTGTTAGAAGTGGGGGGGCCTGCACCTGCGCTGGCGTCTGAGCTGGGGCCGGCCAGTGGGACCGAGCCCTGACCTGTGGGTGGGGTCTGTGCCCACTCTGGTAGGCAGAGTGAGAACTGGCTGAGTTGGGGACCCCAGCTGCTGTGGGACAGGGTGGGCGTGGTGTGCCGTGTGCAGGGGCCCGGCCGCCCAAGGATCCCAAGATCTTTTCAGCTGCCGTGGCTCCAGGCTCCACGGGAGAGCAGCCCTGAGGTGGCGGGTGGGGACCGGAGAGGACTCTCCAGCAGAGGTGGCCACAGCCCTTCGCTCAGGACACGAGAACTCTCCAGGGCCCTGTGACCGTGTCCACAGCTCCCCGGACAGGGTCGAGTCTGAGCCGTCCCATCCTGGACCCGCCGTACACACAGAGGTCGGATGGACCCGCCGGGCAGGAGGCCTCGGGCTGGGTGGAGTCCAGCTCAGCTCCCTGGTGCCAGGGTCCGATGAGGGAGTCCAGGCAAAAGGCCGCTGCTCTGCCTGTACACAGTCGGCGCTTAATAATGGCAGTCAGCCCCTCCAGCCAGGGTCTGGGAAGGCACCTGTGTGTCCCCCGGTGCCCCTGGCTCCCGCTGACCCCACGGCAGCCCTGACTTCTCGCAGCGCCGGCCCGACTCCGTGCATCTCCTCCGTGTTGTCAGGTGCCGGGTTATTCCTAATATTCCTCCTCCAGGCAGGTGGCGTCCAGGTGCCAGCCCGGGGCCCAGCCCCCCTGAAGCACAGCCCAAAATCGACGAAAATCGACGGTGTCCTTCCCCTCAGTGGCAGGCGGCGTGGCTTCGCCCTCCTGACACTTGTTCCCTTCGGCCTGCAGTGGCCCGCAGTCACCCGGCCGTCACACTGTCGCCCAAAATTCACCCGGCAGAGCAGGGATCCAGAAGGTGCCTGAGGCGCGGAAGCCCCGCCCCGCCCCTGCCCGGCTCTGGGACCTCACACCATCACTGACAGGAAGCCGCGTTGCTGTCATCTGCATGATGGCGGTAAGAACATACCTCGTGGGCATGTGCGCTAGTGGTTGGCCTGCATCCCCTTGGCGTGCCCACACGTGATAGCAGGTCCTCACTAGCTAACGCTGGGCCCCTCCTGCCCTCCTGCGCCTCCTTGTCCTCCCGGCCACGCGCCTGACCACTGTCCCCCGGGAAGCTGGCCACGCGCCCTCACTGTTCCCTTAGACTCTGCGCGGGCCCATTTACCAGGTAGCGAGGGGCAGTGTCAGGCGCTTTTTGCACAGCGGCTCCGGGGAGAGGGGCTGCCCATCGAGGGAGTGAGCCCCATGATGTCACGTTGAGCTATTTGCATTCAGGCCGAGGCTGGACCTGTGGATGGCTTAGAAAGACACGGCGTCAGGTGATGCCTCTGAGCTGCCAGCCTAGGAACCCCGTCCTCGTGGTGGCTCACGCCAGCCCGGGCCCCGGGCGCAGAGAGGAGGCGGGGAGCCTGTGGTCGCCTGGCCCCTGGGCCTCGGAACCATGGCCTGAGGGGTTAAGGCAAATAGTAAAGATCAGAAGGTGTTACCGTGATGGACTGGGGCACAGACTAAGCCTCCTCCTGAAACCGACTAAGCGATGGCCCTTCTATCAGACACGTGCGTGACGCACCCGCGGGCGGCAGGGGAGGAAGAAGCACCTGCCTGACCTGTGTGGGCAAAACCCCGAGAGGGCAGGCCATTCTCACAGAACTGGGAAGGGGAGGAGCGAACCATGCCCACCCAGGTGGGGAAGCTCAGGGGAGGCTGCACCCCATTAATTTGGGAACGCAAAGGATTCTACCCTGAGTCAGGGGTGAACTGGAAATGCCCCCTCCCCTACTCAGAGGGTGGAAATAGGACTGTCCTGTCTCCACGCTTTGATTCCACCCAAATTGGCCCTCCCGTGACCTACAGTCCCAGGCCACACTCCCCCAGCGCCGCCCCCAGCCCCGCATCCTTCATTAACTTGAACGTGGTCCCAGACACCCAGCGCCCCCACCGCCACGCAGCAGACGGCTCGCAGAAGTAAACACATCCTTTCTGGAGGAAGCCACTTCTGTCCCAAATCTCCAAGGCAAATGAATAATTCAGTTCTAAAAGAAAGAAAATCATCAAACACACAAGGAAACAGTGCCTCATGTGTGAGGGCAGAACAAAGGCAGCAAACCGGGCTTGAAGGAGAACCATGCAGCGGCTTCCTCAGACAGACTGTGAAGGAAGTGCCTCACTGTGTCACAGAAATGACAAAGAAGATGAAAATGGGTGAGGATTGAGAGCATCACAAAAATAATCAAGTGGAAGTCCCGTAACTGTGACAGAACTAAAATTAAATACTTAATGAGTGCGTTGAAGGCAGATTAAACCCAGCTCGAGGGAGACGAGTGAATGGAAGATAGAGCTGGCGACATTATAAAAAATGCAGCTCAGAGAGGACAGACAATATGAAAGAGACTAAAACACCTACAGCCAGCAGGGTGAGGACGCTCACATCGTCAGAGTTCCTGGAGGAGAGGGCAGGATGGAGCAGAGGCAGGATGGGAAGGGGCATGACTGAGACTCTCAGAACTGATGGGACAAACCCCACACTTCCGGAAGCCCCACCAAGTCCACGGAGCATAACATTGAAAATACACAATAGACTCATCATAATATGATTCCAAACACCAGACGTGAAGGGGTGATTGCTGAGGAGCTAGGAGACAAGGCAAACCACCCTAAAGAGGTGGCACCTTGATAGCTGACTTTCCATCCGCCACAGCGGAGTCCAGATGTCAATGGAGTGACATCTGAGTGACACCAACACGTTCTAATAGGTGAAACAGCAACATTCTTACCGAAACAAAACCCAGGGCTCTCCGCCGCCAAAGCCTCACTAAACGGAATTCTAGAGAATAAACTCCAGGCAGAAGGAATCGATATTTGACAGTTGGAAATGCAGGAAAGAAGAACAACAGCAATGTGGGTAAATCTGAACCAACAGCGACTGTCAGTCATCACCATCAGCGTGAATTACAGTGGAAACATCACAGACCTAACGTGTACAGCAAAATAACACACGTTAGTGAGGGGAAGACGGAGTCAAGGAGCGCGAAGGTGCTTTAATTTTAATTTCAAAGGCTCGGGAGGAGGAGAAAGATATCAATTAACTTAGATGCAAGCTTTTGTGCTTTAGTTACGGAACTTCAATTTCTGGGGTAGCCATTAAGAAAGTAAGAAAGTGCATGCACAACTTCTAAACTGGATGCTCCAAAAAGTTAAATAAGGAAAAATAATTATTCAGTCCAAATGAAGACAAAAAAAGAAAAAGAAAAATGGACCAAATGAATAAATGGAAATGGCAGAACAAACAGAACCACGCTGTAATGGTACTGTTATCTTTATGTTGTAGTTGAGAAAAGTGAAGCACAATGGATAAGTAGCCAGAAGTGGTTATGAAACGAGTTGTAGAAATAAAGTATGTCAATGCTTACAATAAATTAAAAGACTATCCCAGATAAAAGACTAGACAACAGCCACAAAAATCAGGTTTATGATATTTACAGGAGACACTAAGACAAGGATGTGGGAGGAGGTTGAAACAGAATGGTAAGAGAAGATGTACCAGAAAAATCCTAATGAAAAGAAAGTCTAACGCAAAACGCTAATGACTTCTAGAAATAATTACATCATGATGATAAAAACAGTGACTCGCCAGGAAGCTATACTAACTCCAAATACATATGCAACCAGTAATACAGTCTCAAACACATAAGTAAAACCTGATAGAATTACAAGGAGAAATAGACAAACCTCTCTCAGTAACTGAAAGATCAAGGAGACAGAAAGTGTTAAAGATTTGAAAGTTTCAACCAATACATTTAATCTGATGGATTTATATAGAATACTTCACTCAACGGCTGTAGAAAGACATTTTTATCGAGCACACATGTTGAGATTTGCTGTGGCCCAGCGTGTAGTTGAAGGGCTGTTATCACAGACATACATTCTCTGAACCTGATATGCTTGAGTTAGAAATCAGCCACAAAAAGATAATTATAAAAGTTCCATGGATTTGGAAACTAGGAAACACTTTTAGATCACTAAGGGTTGAAAGAAGAAATCGCCATGGAAAGTAGGAAATATTGAAATTTAATAATAGCGAAGTATATATCAAAACTGTATGGTGCTGATAAATCAGTATTTAGAGGGATATTTTATAAACTTAAATGCTTATATTCCAAAGAGGAACATGTGAAAGTTAATGGACTGAGCGCCATCCCCAGGTGCTGAAAAAGATGGCAGGAGAGATCATCGAGAAGAGAAGAATATGATAGAGATAAGATCGTAAATTAATAAAATAAGAAAAACCCACAGTAGCAAAAAGCTAAAGGTTGTTTTTTGAAAAGGCTTATAAAATTGAGAAGCCTCTGACTGGATTAATAAAATAGAAAAGACACAAATAGCCACATGTCAAACAAAGAGGGGACATCAGATACTACAGACAATGATGGGAGGATATTAGAAGAGGAAATTATGAAGAACTTTACACCAATAAACTTCAAAACAGAAATGAAATATAATTTTCTAGAAAACACAATAAACATTAAAGTTTTCAATAATAATAAACAGAAAAACTGAGTAATCTTAAAGCCATTGAAGAAATCAACTCAGTGGTTAAAAATCTTTTTGTCAAGGAAATTCTAGGCCCAAATTGCTTTTACCAGTGAATTCTAATTCAAGAAACAAACAAACTCAAATCCAAGTGTGCCCAGAATATTTCTGAATGTGGGAAAAGGGGAAAATATTTAGTTATTTTTCACAAGGCTAGTATGGCCTTGATACCAAACTTTGCAAAGACAGCCTAGAAAAGGAGATTTCAGGCTAAATCATGCATTCATGTAGGGGCAAAAATCTGAATCTAAATCAGGGGTCCTCAAACTTTTTAATGTGAAAAAGGTAGCATATCGTGGTCGAGTTGTACAAAGAGAATGCAAGGTTGGTTTCACATTGGACAGGATTCCTATGCACACTGCACATATCTTATTTTGAAGTAAAAAAACAAAACGGGAACAAATACAATATTTGTATTTGCATGTGGCCCGCGGGCCGTAGTTTGAGGACCCCTGATCTAAATGTTAGCAAACAGACTCAGTTGTATGTGAAAAAGGTAGCATATCGTGGTCGAGTTGTACAAAGAGAATGCAAGGTTGGTTTCACATTGGACAGGATGTTAATAATCTACCACATTGTCAAGTTAAAGAAGAAAAATCATATGAACATTCTTGTAGATGTGGGAAAAGTCTTGATAAAAGTCGATACCACCCTTACCCCCCCCCCAAAAAAAAAACTCCTAGAAAGCTAGGTCTAGAGCATTTTTTTTAACCTGATAAAGGGATATCTATAAAAAATATACATATGTCAAACCTTCTTCTCAGTGTTGAAATGTAAGCACTCTAAGGTCAGGAACGAAACAAGGATGCTTGTTGTCTCCACATGTGTGCGTGGCCCAGGCCAGCCCGGAAACGCAAAGACAAGAACCCACAGAAGGCACATGGGCTGGAAAGGAAGAAGCAGAGCCGTCGTTATTGACATCGTGTGCCGTCTACTACATAAAGGATCCGCAGGTTTATTAGAATCAATCCGTGCTTAGCAAAGTTGTCGGATACAAAATCTATACAGAAAAGCCATCGCATTTTTATAGCACAAATGGCTAGAAAATGAAATGGGCTACCTCTTACAGAACTACACAAAAAGGTAGACTCTGTGGTCGGCTGAATAAGGGCATCCCGAAGATGGCCACGTCCCAATTCTCAGAGCCTGTGGGTGTCTGATGACGAAGAGTAAGTATAGGCACAGGTAAGACTAAAGTTGCCAATCACCTGACTTTAAAACAGGGAGATTACCCAGGGGGCCTCAAGATAGTCACAAGCGTCCTAGGAAGAGAACCAGTGGGGATTTAGCCTGATGCTGCTGGGGGTCGAACGACCCTTTCACAGGGGTCGCCTAAGACCATCGGAAAACACACATATAATTACATATTGTTTTTGTGATTAATCACTATGCTTTAATTATGTTCAATTTGTAACAATGAAAATACATCCTGCATATCAGATATTTACATTACGATTCATAACAGTAGCAAAATTACAGTTATGAAGCAGCAACACAAATAATTTTATGGTTGGGGGTCACCACAACATGAGGAACTGTATGAAAGGGTCGCGGCATTAGGAAGGTTGAGAACCACTGCTTTAGAAGCTGGAAAAGGCCAGGAAAGGGAGTCCCGCTACGAACTCCATGAAGAACAAAGCCCTCCTGAATCCTTCATTTTTGCCCCGAGAGACTCATTTTTAACGTCTGGCTTCTGGAACAGTAAGGTATGACATTTGTGTAGGCTGCTAAGTGCGTTACAGTGGCAATAGGAGATGGATACACCACCCAAGAATACATTGTCAATGTGCAAGACCCTCATGGAACAAGAGGTAAACAGTGTCTTTGGAGGACATTAAAGAGGATCTAAGTGGATGGTTGGGAGACTGGGAGACTGTCCCAAAGATGTAAATTTTCGCCATATTGATTTATGGACTCAGTGCTGCAGTAATAAAAAGCTTAATTTCTTTGGGTGAAACTTGGCAAGCTGGTTATGTGGAAATGCAAAGACCCAACAATAACCGACATGCTCTTGAAGAACAGGTGGAAATATAGTACAATGGTAAACACACGGAAAGGGACCAATGGAAAACCCAGAAGTGACCCATGCGCAGATGGACACGGGATGTGTGAACTACTGCGGCCATGTGCCAGGGAAGAGGCTGGGCTCTTCCTGAGATAGTGCTGGGAAAGTAAGCCGGCAGATGTGGGCAAGGGAGACCTCGGACCCCTGTCTCACCGTGTATGAAAATCTATTCTCGGCTAAGACCTAAATGTGAAAGGCAAATTATACAACATTTAGAAGACATAAGTAGCTTTATGGCCTTGGGTTAGAAACATTTCCTAAACGAGACACAAAAACCACATCATAAAATGATAAATTCTATTATGTTAAAATTAAGAACTTGTGTTCCTCAGAAGATTCCATAAAGGAGGTGGAAAGACAGGTCACAAACGGGGAGAAATACGTGAGGATCTACCACTTTAATGAGCTTATTCAAACTGGAAACGATGTCAGTCACTTTTGCTCACAACCCATAGAGAAGAGCAAACTACAGGGCCCCGCCTGGCCGCTGTAGAGAGGAGGGGGAATGGGGTGCAGTGAGCACCAGGAGTCTATACCAGGCCTAGCAAAGTTGAGCTGGTCATATCCTATGACCCAGTGACCCCACTACCATTCCATATCTTAACAAATTACTTAGTGGTTTGCCCAACACGAGCCACATCCCAGAACATTTATGGCAGAATTGTTCATAGTAGGAGAAAAGGACGTAATTCCAGTGCCCTATTAAGAATGGAATGCGTCACTCCGTTGTGGCCGATTTGTGTAGCAGAACAGAATACGGTGGTGATTACAGAACAACACAGATGCTCGTCAAAGGCATAGCGTTGATGGACTAAAGCAGGCAACCAAAGAATACCTGTGTCTTGATTTCAATGACACTGAGTCCCCAAAGCAAACCCATGTATTTATTAAGGCTCCATACACAAGTTCCTTAAAAAAAAATACTGTAGAAACAAAAAGTGAGCAACGGACACAAAATTTAGCACCGATTCCCTGTGGGTGAAGGGGAAGGATGGGACTTGAAAGGGGCAAACGGAGCTTGGGGATTAGGTGATGCTCCCTTTATTCTGCTGGGCAGTGGAAACTTAATTCCATGCCTCTCTCCAAAAATTGAGATGTTTGAGTCAGCCCCAGGTGATGCGAATTGTCAAAGACATGGCTTTTGGTAAAAAAAGATCCTTTGGCACCGATTCAGCAAACCAATAAAGAATTCTTCCCTGCGTCCACCTTTAGAATTTAGTTTGCCATTTCAAACCTGCTGATTAATCACACTGTGTCCCTGGCAGCTGCCCAGGCCAGCTCCTCTGGAGACGGGGGAGTGAAGTGGGAGCCCTGGGCAGGCGGCCTTCAGCACCACGGACAGCGCCTCGAGGCCGGCTCTGCAGAGACAGGCTGCTCAAGGCATCTCAGAGTCAGAGAAGGCCAAAGTCGTGGTCCAGCCACCTAGTGAGCTGGTGGCAGGGCAGCGGCTGGAACCGAGGCCTCCTGACACCTAACCCAGCGTTCATTCCGTGGCCCCGGCTTTGGGTACATGGACGCCTGGAACTCCTCTGTGAGCCAGCAAGTCACCGAGGGTGACTTCCACGTGTACCATTTAAAGCTTGGGCTCTGCGGCCGGTCTCGGCAGGGTTCAGATCCGGACTCTGCCCTCGCCATCTGAGTGCTCTCGGAAGTCGCCGCACCTCTCCAGGCCTCTGTCAATCACACCAACTCCCCGCAGATGGCCAAGATTCTGTGCTGTGCGATGGACCACACGCTCAGCACCAGGTCCTGGGCACCGGGGCGCAACTAAAAACAGGCGAATGCTTTCAGCTGCTCCCTCGGTGGGTTTCAGATCAGAAAGGAATTGGTTTTCTGGAATCGTTGATAAGGTGTTGGAACAATATGACCTCTCGGAGCCTATTCTGGAATAAACCCCACACGGTTTCCATGTGAAATCGTGGCATTGGCCACCAGACAGATATTAAGGCTCCTCGGATGTCTTTGCTCTGTCCAGTCCGGTTCTTTTGAGCCCCCTGATCATTGCCTAATGTGTCCCGACTCTGTCTCCCCAAGAGACGCTCAGAGAAGAGGGGTGACAATATGCCTACAGAGTGTCCCCAGGGCCAAGGATCCTCGCCCACACTCGCATTCCTGCAGGAAACCTGAAGGGTAAGGTATTGTTCTTTATGTCCGATGCTGGATTCTATTTGCTAGCATTTTATTTTAGGAACTTTTATTTATATTCCTCAGTGCCATTGGCCTGCAGTCCCCTTATTTTGTATTACTTGTACTCAGGTTATTGTAGATGCGCAGGATGAACAAGGGCGTTTCTCTCCCATCTCTTTCCATGACCCCAAATAGTTTCCATAGCACCGACAGGATTAGACCTTTAGAAATTAGATGCACCTCGGCCGTGCGCCTGTCTGATTCTGGTGCCTTTTCCCCGATAAATCTTCAGTCACCTCCTAATCTCTTTTATGGTAATTGGTCTATTAACATTTTCAGTTTTTTCCTTGGACTGATTTTGGTAATTGACTGATACCAGGAAACTGTCCATGTCCCCCAGGTTTCTCAGAGTTGCAGGCAATAGTCTCTCATAATTATTTTTATCTCCCCTGTATCTGTAGTTATATTGGTACGTCAACCTCCTTCATTCCTAATCTTGTCTAATTTTACCATCTCTCGCTCTCCGTGCCCTGTGATGAGACTCACGAGGGTTGTTTTTTACTTTATTAGCCATTTCAAAGAACAAGCGTTTGCAGTTACGTATTCTTTCCACCGTTTAAATTTTTTTCCTGTTTCATCAATTTCACTTATCGTTATGAATTTTCTCTTTCTTATTTCTTTTGTTGTTTTCCCCCTAATTTCTTGAGCCAAGCACAAGAGCTGGTGCTACGGCTAGTCTTCCCGTGTCTGGTGAAGGCCTTTCCGGGGGCGCCTTCCCGCGCCGTGGGCTCCCCTCTGTGTGTCCTACCCCGAGGCTTTTCCTTTTCCTCGTTTCCAGCAATTTCTCCTTTGATTTTCCCTGTGCGCCAAGAGTTATGTAGGAATGTTTTGCATTTGCAAGTAGTTGGAGGGTTTGGGGCTTCCCTGCTATTCTTTATTTCTCCTTGCATTGGGCGTGGCCAGAGCACGGAGGCCTGTGAACAGCTGCATTCGTGTGTCCCTTGAACTTGGTAAGGTTTCCTCGCTGGCCTGCCAGATCCTGCCTTTCACCAGTGGCCTGTGGGCATATGACCGTGTGTTCGCTCTTTGAGAACATATAAAGTGTGTGTCACACACCTCCACATGCCTGGGCTGCGTTATTCTGGTGTTATTACTTCGGTGTTTTAAAATGTCAAAGGTACAGGAAAGCACCGGGACCCAGTAGCTGTGCCATGACGCCAGGCTGGTTTCTCACTGAGGTCTTAGTAAGAGAGATCCGCCTCCTGCTTTCCGCCCCTCGGTCCCTCAGCTTCCCTCCTCGGTGGAGAAGGAAGGTCCCTGGTAACCGTGGTCCCAGTCCTGCCCGGAGAGGTGATGTCCTGGGATCTCCTCAGGCTCCACCCACATCGCGTTCCCAGTTGTCCCTGACATCTACGAGCAGTTTGATTTATTCACACTACGAGCAGTTTGATTTATTCAGTGCAGGGGACTGCATACATGGGACTGCATACCTGGGACTGCATACCTGGGACTGCATACCTGGGACTGCATACCTGGGACTGCATACCTGGGACTGCATACATGGGACTGCATACAGGGGACTGCATACAGGGGACTGCATACATGGGACTGCATACAGGGGACTGCATACCTGGGACTGCATACCTGGGACTGCATACCTGGGACTGCATACATGGGACTGCATACAGGGGACTGCATACAGGGGACTGCATACCTGGGACTTCATTTCTAACACTTCTGTCCATTTCTGATAGAAACGAGCAGCTGTCTCTCTTATGCTTATATTTTTTTTTATCAAGTTCTCTTTCCCAATAGGTTTTGCTTTGAAAAGTTAGCTCTTCTTCTTTTATAAATGCAGGCTTCTGGCTGTGTATCCCTCTACTGTAGAATGTTCTCATTTATCACGTGTAAGTATGTTTAACCTTTTTTGAAATTAGTACCTGCCAGTTCTACTTTATTTTCACTTGCTTTATCCTTGCAAATATTTCCCCAGCCATCTAAATACCTACAGTATTCTGTTTCGAGTGTATTTCTAATAAACAGCTTATATTTGGCTGTGTTTCTTCAGAACCCAGTATGACAAGGTCTGGCTGTTCTCATGGAGAGTCCACATCTTTCCATTTCAGATGGTAACTCACATATTTAACATACTTCCTGTTGTTGGCTATTTATTTTACATCGTTTCTTCCTCGTTTTTGATGGTTTGATCAAGTTACAGTTCCTTCTATATTTTTCTTTGTCAATTAGGAATCCCTACTTATGCTCTTCTGTTACAGACTGAATGTTTGTGTCTCCCCAAAATGCACATGTTGAAACCCCAAACCTTTGTGTGACTGTACTTGGAGATGGGGCCCCTGAGGAAGTAATCAAGGTTAAACGAGGTCATAAGGGTGGGGCCCTGATCAGATAAGGTTAGTGCCCTCATAAGAAAAGACACTAGAGCTCACTCCTGCCCCTCCCCCCCAGAGCACGGACAAAGAAGAGGTCACGGGAGCCCACGGCAAGACGACAGCCGTTGCAAAGCAAGAGATGTGACCTCGGAATGAAACCTACTTCGCCAGACCCTTGGCCTTGGGCTTCCAGCCCCCAGAACTGTGAGAAGCAAACGCCCACTGTGCCGGACACCAGTCCCTGGGACTCTGTCCCTGCGACCAGACACAGATTTCTCTGTACTAAGATGCCTGCTATTTCACACAGTAAGACGCGTTATTCCTCCTCCGTCTAGTGTGAGAATTTCTAGAATTCTCCCTTCCCCCGCCCCTCAAGGATGAGGCCCTGGGAGAGCCTGTAAATTTCCCCTGCCCAGACCTTGCGAGGTTGCTGAGCTAGGACTTTTCTAAGCAGACCATCATTGGAATTTTCCCTCCCGGGAGGAGCTTCTATTTCGGGAGCCCTTACTAAGCATTAGGTGGCAGGGTCTGACAGGTCTATCCGTATTCATTTTGATTTAATTCCCCACCTATCAAGGCCCCGCTCACCCGCCGCCCTTCCCTCTTCATCTTTCTTCATTCTGTGGGCTCCATCCTGTCTCATTAATTTCCCATCCTGAGTCTTCTCTCGAGTCTCCCTCACGCGAGGGTTCGAGGGTACGGGGGAGAGGGGGGGTAGACCAGGGCTCAGGAAGTGCAGCTCAGACGGTTTCCTGCGTCCTCGCAGGTGAGCCACACCTGGGCTGGGCCGGATTCTTGAGCGAGGTCTTTGCTGGACACGTGGTTGGGCTGACCCCCGAGCTGGGCCATGTGACAAAATGTACTCAGAAGTGACGTAGGACATTTCTGGGCGGAGTCTCCGGGACCTTGGCGAGATCTGTGGGGTCCCCCTCCCTGCTGGGTCCTGGAAGCAGGGCAGGGGCGCAGCTGTCCGGTCTCAGAGGAGCCTCAGAGAGCAGAGCTGCCTGTCAGCTCACAGGAGCGAGCAGAAGCCTTTGTAATGTTGAGCCACTGAGTTTCCACTTCACACATGTGGGTCCTGCTGTTGGCTCAGGCGGCCCTCCCAGAGCCAAGGCTGGAGGCCTGCCCGTGGGCACTCGCTCTCCCAGTCCTGCGGCTGGACGGCCAGGGTTACGGTGCCAGGACCCGGCAAGGGCTCTCTCCCGGTGTGGCGTGTCCTCATGTTCTGGAGAGTGAGCTCTGGTCCCTTCTTTCCATAGGAACTTGAACTCCCTCCAGGGGCCCCGCCCTGTGTCCTCATCTAACCCTGTCACCTCCCAAGTCCCACCTCCCTCCTCTCTCTCTCTCTCTCTCTCTCTCTCTCTCTCTCTCTCTCTCTTCTCTCTGCTCCCCTCCTCGCTGGCTCTGGCCCCTTAAAAGCTGTGCTTTTTCTTTGTTGGCTCTGTGGGGGCTCAGGTGGTTTCTGAATGCCCCTGTGTTAGTCTGAGTCCCACAAGAGGCAGATGTTGAGATGCAATTGAACACCCAAGAAATTTACCAGGGAGGACATGGGTGAGAGGGCACAGGGCGAGGTGGGAGGGGCGGGGGGCGGGGGGGAGACAAAGA
>NW_005871849.1:204970-215073 GCF_000147115.1 Myotis lucifugus | reverse complement strand
TCCCCTTTGTGCTTATGAACTTTCTGTGAACTTCTAAGGAACAGCTAATGAAATGCTTTGTATTTTTTTAACACTGTTTTGCTATAAAGGATCATACTGCACCCTTGCTCTCTGCCACATGCTGCAAACCTTCCCAGAGGGGGAAGGTGCAGGCTGTGGTCAGCTGGCCAGCTTAATAAAGGCTCTTAAATTTAAATTCTGAGTCGGTGGTCTATCTCACTGAGCCAACCCATAACATTTGGAGGCCCCAGCAAGATACCCAGCAGGAAGGAGAGGGACCCCTTATTTAGGGCTGGAGGCTCTCCCCCGGCAGGGGTGAGAGGGACCCCTTGTTTAGGGCAGGAGGCTCTCCCCCAGCAGGGAGGAGAGGGATCCCCTATTTAAGGCAGGAGGCTCTCCCCCAGCAAAAGTGAGAGGGACCCCTTGTTTAGGGCAAGAGGCTCTCCCCCGGAAGGGAGGAGAGGGACCCCCTATTCAAGGCAGGAGGCTCTCCCCCACTTGTCACCGGGCACTCAGCGAGATACCCCACACCTGTGGAGCACGACTACCAAGGAGGCCTCCAGTCCACCCAAAACTTTCAATTTAGAAACCGAGCCACCTGGACTCTCGAGAGAGGTAAGAGACCGGTCGTTAAACAGGAATTGGGACATCCCATGGAAGGACCTATACGGAGGGCTGGACGCAGCGGTACTCCTGGTCCTGACCCGCGGCCACGATGGTGGCCAGGGTCCCTGGTTCGTGCGGCTGTAGGCTGCACTGGGTTTGTCTGTCTGGTATTTGTTTGTCTTGGTGTTTATTGTCAAAAAGTTGTCTGCTTCTGTGTACACCCTGCTGCAATGTTTTTTAAAAATTTTCAGGACTTCAAGGAGCGAGCTGCAGGTTCCGGGCAACCTTAGGTTGCATTTGGCTGGTTTGTTTTGTCTCTGTTCTTTGTTGTCTTTGTCTTTGTTAAATGGGATAGGGTCAGTCATCTTCGTCGACCCCCTATCAGTCAGGCCCACTCTGGGTGAGTGGAAGGGGAGCTTGATCACCTCCAGGGAAGCTATAGAGCTCCCTCAGGAATTGGGAAATTGTTATAAATTGGGTGGATTGTTTAAACTCTGAGTGAATGTCTGGTGAAAGTGTGTGAGTGTGGAGGGAGGGGGCCTGCCCTCTCCTCTCCTTTATGTGGCTCCACGACTTCGGTTATGGAGTCCAAGTGGGCCCCAACCTGTGGTTTCATGATTCGTCATATGGCATAATGGTGACTCACCCCCGAGTGGAGGTGACCAGGCTCAGGGTTTATACGGGTGCACCTTAGCTAAGATGAATCTAAGCTCCCATGGGACGCAGCCAGGCGGGCATCTGCATGAGGATCTGTGAAAACAGGTCACCCCCTCCCTTGTCTGTCTCTCGCCACCGATCATCATGGGGTCGGGACAAGTTTGTTTGTGTGGGACTAGCCAAATTACTACAGAGAAGGGGGACTGGCTACAGCTCCAGCCTGGGCTAGTCTACTAAGAGAGTGTTTGAATGCCTTAGCTGCTCATTAACTAGTCTGTGTAAAGTGAAAGCTACTTTGATTTATTCTGCTTCTCTATTGATATGCTTGGCTGAACGTTTGGGCTGGCCCCCTTAATGGTCTTTCAAAAGCCTCTTGCAGCTGCGAGAATTATTTTTCTCAGAGTCTTGCTCACTATTAAAGGGGAATCAGCCCACTTAGTTAATAAAGATTTCTGTCTATCAGTTGCTCTTACCTAGGTTGTAAATTTACTGTATTAAACTGAAGTTCTGGGGTAGATTTAAAAGTTATAATGTTAATGCTTTTGATTTACAGCAATTCTGTGAATGGGAGTGGCCCACTTTCCAGGAGGGGTGGCCGGATGCAGGGTCTTTTGATCTAACCACTGCCTACTGGGTCCATTATGTCATATTCGGCCGCCCAGGGCATCCTGATCAAATTCCTTATATTCAGGTTTAGATTGACATATTGTCCAAGAAACCCCGGTGGATGAGGGCTTGCCTCCTGAGGGAAAAATTGGGACAGAGACAGACAATTCTTTTGGATGGGCCCCAGAAGGGAAAGGCTCCCCCGGTCCTTCAGGGAGAGCAGGAAGAACCCATTAGCCAGCTGCCCCTTATGGTCCCCAGGCGCCCAGATCTGGGTGAGCCCCGGCCTCAAGCCCAGGCCATGCCACCAGCTCTTGACCCGGAGCACCTACCTCCCCTGATGCCAATTGTCTTCCCTCCGGACCCACCGATGGGAGGGGTTTTGTCGTCCTTCAACCCCTTCAGTCTATCCCATACTAGGCAGGGGACAGCGTATGGAGGGAGAGAGAGAGGGGGAGAACCTGCAGGACCCTGCGACATCTGCCAGTCCTGCAGTTCCTATGTTGCCACTACAGCAGGCAGGCCCTCTAGATCTAGGGCTAGGCAGGCAGCCCTCTGGGGATGCAAGGCAGTTCGAGGTGCTATTCCCCAGCTCCAGACCAGATTGGGGAGTGAATGATTAAAGAAGGGGGGCTAGATGCCTGAGCTGCCTGCAGTGGCCCTGAAAAAAGAAGCAGCATCAGCAAGAAAGTAAAGAACAGCAAAATTGTACCTGACATTAGAGGTGCCCTGCTGCTGCCCAGTAAAAAATAAGTGTTTTACAACAAGCAATACAAGACTTGGGCCTTTGGCTTGCAGGTTACAGCAGTTAAGCCATAAGCCAGTGATTGGCACTAGCCTTCCTACAGCCCCAGAAATAGAGCAGCAAGCCTAGGATCTATAAAAGCTGCAGATAGAGCTAGTAAAAAGTCCCTGTTTGCAAATGTGCTGAAAGAGTTTAGTACCTGTTGCTGCTGGAAGAGGAGGGACTGATATCCCCTTCCAGTCCAATCCCTTTGAAGAGGCCTGGTCGCTGCTCTGCCATAAAGGGGACTGGTGGGAAGACAAGGAAAGCAGGGCCCTGTAACTAATAAACAGAGTTAAGAAAAGGGCACTCTCCCTGGACCTGGGAGCCAGCAGGACTTTGAAATTCTCCAAGAGAGGAGAAGTCTGACTCAGAGACTAGCCGAAACCTCATTGGGTTAGGAGGACCGGAGGCTGCATATTGAACTTATAGACTGCAATTTGCTAGGCAGAAGTCCAAGCCCAGTTGTATAGGGGTTAAGCTACCTGTGTACAGCAAAACAACTTTCTCCTGTGCCAGAATACATTTTAAGGAAATCGGACAAACTGTATTTGTGGCTAGAAAGAAGAACTGGCCTATATGTAAACTGTCCTGGAAGAAGGCTATGTGGGGTGAACCCAAAAAGTAAAGGGTGTCTAGCTGCCGAGAGGGCAGTTGCCCAGGTGGGCAAAGAAGAATACCCATCAGATTTTGGTCTCTATTGAGAGACAGTTGACAGTTAGCAACGTGTATACTGTCTTGCAGGCCTGTGTGACCATGCCCATGTCAGTGGTGGCACAAAACCTCAACTGTAGAAAACTGGGGAAGGCCTGTCTAGAACAGAGGGGATTAGTAAAGTAGTGAATACTGGCCCTCTGTTACAGGAATTACAGACCCTGTGAGGTCCTGTGACATGTAAGACCCTGTAAGGAAATAAAGCTCCTTTAGTTTATTCTGAGAGAACAAATCAAGTAAGGGGAGCCCTACTACAGGGACAGCTGTAACTATCTATTTAAATATAGACACACTGTAGTGGCAACTAAGGAACTGCAGGACTGGCGGATGTCGCAGGTTCAGCCTGAAAGCCCAGGACATGGCCATGTATTACTGTACAACAGACACAGTGAGGGGAAGTCAATGTGAGCCCAAGACACAAACATCCCTGCAGCAAAGGCTATGACTACCAGGGGGCACTCAGGGTCCCTGAACACAAGGACCATCCCAGCAGCAGGTGCAGTTGGAGGTTGGGCTTATTTCCTGTGTGGTTTCCACTTCATGTTACAGTTTCCCTCAGGGAACCTCTGGATTCCTGACTCTGCACTTGTTTCTGACATCTCTGAATTAGAAAGTCTGTTTTAAACAGAGACAACTTTTTCACGTGGACAAAAGGCAGAGTCTCTTTCAGACACTCTTGTGCACAAATGACAGTTAATCATTTAAGTTTCTGACCCACGTCTCCTAAATCTAATAAGAATCTCTGCTGACATAGTGCAGTCACCTGTATGCTGGGCAATGGCCACTAAAGATATGAAACCCTAAGCTAGAGAAGATAGTTCCCAGGTGATGAAGGTCATTAACTTGTCATCATGCTCATAGCATAAAGAGTAGGTCACACCAGACAGAGGCAGAGGGAGCCACAGCAGCTTGGTACAGCTGTCCAGGTTGATGACAAACACTCACAAATAGGGACATGGGATGTTTCTTATGCACATAGTTGAAATCTCTGGGAGGCACAGAAAAGGCCCTTCATAAGACTGACCTGCTTTGATGGAGCAGGAAAGGAGACTGGCTTGGAGCTTCTATTTTGTGGAGGTGGTGGGGGAGGGGCAGGAATTCTGAATCCAGGAGCTTGTGTGGTTTCAATCTCACAATGACATATGAAGACAAATCCATGATTTGTTATCAGATTTCTCATGTTTGGCAGATGGAGAAGAGGCAAAGATAAGTCATCAGTTGTCGGCAGTCAAACAACAAATAAAATAGAGTATGGCTACCTACTTTACTTAACAACATTACAAAAAAGCAAAAATTGAGATAAAGTGTTATAATGTGTTTTCAAAGAACAGGTCTATACAAAATGAGAACAATAATTATAAGTAACCAAGTTAGGATGATGAGGTGATTATGATAATGATAATGATAATGATAATGATGATGATGATGGTTATGGTGGTGGAGATGGTGATAGAGATGATAGAATTGGACACTGGTTTTTGTCCAGTGTCTTAGTGGGAATATACTTCATCTAAAGTCATCAGTTTTTAGAAGGCCTTGTGCCAACTTACAGTTGGGCCTTTGGGGTCTCAATCCCCCCATGGTATATAAAAAGGAGCACCTGATTTCTTTACTTATACAAAGTCATTGTGTGTGGAAATCTACCATGTCCATAGAAAATGAGAAGAATTATTATAAGTAAAAAAATTGTGATGATGATGATGATGATGATGATGATGATGATTACAATGAAAATGATGGACTCAGAATGGGGCCCTAGTCCATTCAAATGATGTCTCCTCATATAGACACAACAGTCAGGAGTGTCCACTCTTCCTTCCAGGTGTTGAGAGATTTCATAAATAGGACCCAATAAATGTTGTGGCTGCTGTGATTCATGGTGTGACAATGTGAATATTGACCACAAAGGTGTCCATGTCCTAATTCCCGGGACCTGGGCGGGTACTACCTTATAGAACAGACACACTGTAAGAATGTGCTGGTAGGAAACAAGGAATCCCCTTCCCACCAGTTTGCAATGACACATTCCTTATTTCTCTTGATTCCTACCTGCAAGATTTTTAATATTTCTACTTCTCACAAACTCCTGTTCCTAATTAGGTATTTTCTACAATGATACAGGCTCTCTCTATAATGCCCTGTCCTTCCTTCTGGATCTTCACTAGAAGAGGCTTTAAACACATATGTCCAGTAACTCTCTGTCCAAGAATATTAGGCATATTTTTGTCATGTAACTCAACACAACTCCAGCTTCCTCCCCTCACCTAGTTCCACAGTCACGTCCAGATTGATGGATAGTTTCCCCGCTGCACTCCCCTCTGGTACCAGAACTTGCTCTAGTCCTTGTGGCTGCTATAGACAATCCACATGCATTTTCTGGGGAATTCTTTGTAAATTCTTCTGAAACAGAACCCATCAAAGAAAATAAAGATGAATTGATATTCAGTAAAAGTAAAACAATATTTGGTCAAAAACTAACTTAAGAACAGTAACAAGATAACCACTCTTATTCAACATAGTACTAGAAGTCCTAGCCACAGTGATAAGACAAGAAGAAGAGATAAAAGGAATCCAAATTGGAAAGGAGGAAGTAAAACTGTGGTTATTTGCAGATGACATGATATTGTACATAGAAAACCCTAAAGACTCCACCAGGAAACTACTGGATTTAATAAATGAATTTGTCAAGGTAGCAGGATACAAAATCAACATCCAGAAATCAATGGCATTTTTCTACATTAATAATGGACTCTCAGAAAGAGAAACTAAAGAAGCAATCCAATTTACCATTGTAACAACAACAAAAAGAAATGATAGCTAAGAATAAACTTAACCAAGGGGGTAAAATACCCATACTTGGAAATTTATGAGACATTGAAAAAAAATAGAGGAAGATACAAACAAATGGAAGTGCATAGCATGTTCATGGATTGGAAGAATTAACATCATTAAATGCCTATGCTACCCAAAGTAATCTGTACATTCAACTAAATCCCTATCAAAATACAAATGGAATAATTCACAGAACAAATACTCAAAACAATTATATGGAATCATTAAAGCTCCTGAATGGCTGCAGCAATCTTGAGAAAAAAGAATGAAGTAGGAGGGATCACAATATCAGTTATCAAACTATACTAAAAAGCCATTATAACCAAAACAGCATGGTACTGTAAAAGAACAGGCATATAGATCAATGGATCAGAACAGAGACCCTAGAAATTGACCCACACCATTAAGGTCAATTAATATTTGACAAAGGGGGTAAGAGCATACAATGGACTAAAGACAGTCTCTTCAACAAATGGTGCTGGGAAAACTAGACAGACACATGCAAAAATATGACACCAACTAATGCCATACACAAGAATAAACTCACAATGGATAAAAGACTTAAATGTAAGGCATCCTATATAATAAAAGGGTAATATGCTAATTAGATACAGCAGAAGTCATTGCAGACCTCAGTCCTTCCTTCTGGACCTTTCAGCTCCTCTGGACTGCAGGGCCACAAGATCCAGGAAGCCACCGAGGCTGTGAGGGTGGAACAGTTGCCCAGGCAGCTGCCCACCTGCCTAAGGCTGCAGGGCTTGGGCAGGAGGGAGGGAGGGACCCCAGCCTCAGGCTGCCAGCTGCAGCTGCCAGGAAGGGAGCCAGTCAGCCACCCTCAGTTAGGGGTGATCAGGAAGGCAGGCAGGTAAGTGATTAGGGGCAATCAGGCGGGCAGGCAGGCCAGCAATTAGGAGCCAGAGATCCCAGATTATGAGAAGGATGTCCAACTGCTGGTTTAGGCCCGATCCCTAAACCTACAGTCAGACATTCCCCAAGGATTCCCAGGTTGCCAGAGGGCACAGGCCAGGCTGAGGGACTCTCTCCATGCTTTAATTTCATTCACCAGGCCTGTAGTGAAACCATAAAAATCTTATAGGATAATAAAGACCTAGGGGTGATGTAGGAGATCTCTGTAATATTATCAACAATAAATAATATTTATTAAAGTAAAAATGTTTGTCCCACTAAATATTCCATCAAGGAAATTAAATGACAAGCTTAGCAAGATAATATATTTTTGAATCCTGTGCCTAAAGGGAGAATGTGTGCATTACACATGAAGGCTGTTGTATGTTATGGGGAGAGCCCAGCACCCTCTAGCCACAGCAAACATCCCCAGGGACAGGGCAGAAGGAGGCTGGTCGTGAGGGTTTCCTGACAGGGTTGAAGTTTCATTTCCTGTGAGAAAATGTAGGCCAGGAATTCTCCAATGTCCCTTCCTCTGAGCCCCAACATCACTGATAACACTAGACTGAGAAAACAAGTCAATCTTCCATCATCATTTCAATATATGAATGATTCTGAGTTGTACACCTGGATGATCAATGCTTTTATTTATTTTTTATTGTTTAAAGTATTACATGTCTCCTTTTTCCCCCAATTAACCCACTGCCAGTCACTTCCATCCCAGAGGGCAAGCCCCCACTACCCCAGTATTTGTGTCCATCGGCCATGCTAACATGCATGCATACAAGTCCTTTGCTTGATCTCTACCCTCCACCTCCCCATCCTTCTCTCCATGATTGAGTGGTCTGCTCAGTCCCACATTGTCTCTGGATCCAAGTTTGGGAACCACTGGTTTATGTTGAGCATTATATCCCACATAGGAGTGAGATCATGTGATATTTATCTTTCTCGACTGGCTTATTTTTTTTTTAAGGATGATGCTCTCCAGTTCCATCCATACTGTTGCAAATTTTAAAAGTCTCTTATTTTTACAGCAGTGTAGTATTCCATTGTATAGATATACCACAGTTTCTAATCCCCTCATCTGCTGATGGGCACTTATGCAGTTTCCAAATCTTAGCTATTGTAATTGTGCTGCTATGAACATAGAGTTGCATATATCCTTTCTCATTGGTGTTCTTGGTTTCTTGGGATACATTGCTATAAGTGGGATAACTGGGTTAAATGGAAGTTCTATTTTTAATTTTTTGAGGAAACTCCATACTGTTCTCCACAGTGGCTGCACCATTCTGCATTCCCACCATCAGTGCATGAGGGTTCCTTTTTCTCCACATCCTCGCCAGCACTTGTCATTTGTTGATTTGTTGATGATAGCCATTCTGACTGGTGTGAGGTGGTACCTCATTGTTGTTTTGATTTGCATCTCTCAGATGATTTGTGACTTTGAGCATGTTTTCTTGTGTCTCTGGGCCTTCTGTATGTCCTCTTTCGAAAAGTGACTACTTAGGTCCATTGCCCATTTTTTATATTGGATTGTTTATCTTCCTTTTGTTAAGTTGTATGAGTTTACTGTGAATGTTGGAGATTAAACCCTTATCTGAAACAGCATTGTGAAATATGTTCTCACATGCAGTGGGATTTCTTGTTGTTTTATTGATGGTTTCTTTTGCTTTTTATTTTGATGTAGTCCCATTTGTTTATTTTCTCCTTAGTCTCTCTTGCCTTAGGATCTGTATCTGTAAATAAATTGCTGACATATGTCTGATATTTTGCTACCTATGGGGTCTTCTAAGATTTTTATGGTTTCCTGTCTTAAATTTAAGTCCTTTAACCATTTTGAGTTGTTTTTTTGCATGGTGTAATTTGGTGATCTAGTTTTCTTTTTTTTTTTTGCATGTATCTGTCTAATTTTCCCAACACCATTTACGAAAGAGAGTGTCTTGACTCCATTGTATTCTCTTGCCTCCTTTGTCAAATACTAATTGAGCATAATGGCTTGGGTTTATCTCTGGGTTTTCTGTTCTGTTCCATTGGTCTATATGTCTGTTCTTGTGCCAGTACCAGGCAGTTTTGAGAACCATGGCTTTGTCATATAAGTTGATATCTGGTATTGAGATCTCTCCAACTTTGGTCTTTTTTCTCATGAATGTGGTGGCTGTTCAGGGTCTTTTTTATTCCAGATTAATTTTTGGAGAGTTTTTCCTAGCTCTGTGAAATATGGCATTGCTATTTTAATTGGGATTGCATTAAATCTATAAATTGTTTTGGATAGTATGGACATTTTAGTGATATTGATTCTACCAATCCATGAACAAGGTATGTTCTTCCATTTGTTTATGTCTTCCTCTATTGATTTCTTCAATGTCCTATAGTTTTCAGAGTACAGTTCTTTTACCTCCTTGTTTTTTTTTTTTTTGTTTTTGTTTTTGTTTTTTATTCTTAGCTATCTTAATTTTTTGGTGCAATTGTAAATGGGATTTTTTTTTTGTTTGTTTAGTTTCTTTTTCTGTAGGTTCATTGTTGGTGTGTAAAAAAGCCATAGATTTCTGGGTGTTAATTTTGTATCCTGCTACATTTCCAAATTCATTTATTAAATCTAGTAGGATTTGATGGACTATTTGAGGCTTTCTATATACAGTGCCATGTCATATGCGAATAATGAGAGTTTTTCTTCTTCTCTTTCAATTTGGATGCCTTTTATTTCTTCTTTTTGTCTGACCACTATGGCTAGCACTTCCAGTACTATATCAAGCTGGAGTGGTGAAAGTGGGCATCCCTGTCTTGTTCCTGTTCTTAGGGAAAATGAATTTAGTTTTTGACCATTGAGTATGATGTTGGCTGTAGGCTTGTCATATAAGGCTTTTATTATGTTGAGGTATGATCCCTCTATTCCCACTTTGCTCAGAGTTTTTATCAAGAAGGGTGTTGGATTTTGTCAAAAGCTTTTTCTGCATCGATTAATACAATTATGTGATTTTTGTCTCTCAATTTGTTTATG
>NW_005871849.1:201644-204850 GCF_000147115.1 Myotis lucifugus | reverse complement strand
GTAGAATTCCTCTGTAAAGCTGTCCGGATCAGGGCTTTGGATTGCTTGAAGATTTTTGGTTGCTGCTTCTATTCTTCAATAGTTATCAGTCTATTAATATTTTTTTTATTCTTCCTGATTGAATTTTTGGAGCTTGTATTATTCTAAGAATATATCCATTTCCTCTTATTGTCCAGTTTGTTGGAATAGAGTTCTTCATAATATTTTTTTCATAATAGTTTGTATTTCTGTGGGGTTGGTTGTTACTTCACCTCTTTCATTTCTGATTTTGTTTATTTGTGTCCTCTCTCTTTGCTTCTTGGTGAGCCTGACTAGAGGTTCATCAATCTTGCTTATCCTTTCAAAGAACCAGGCAGGTCTTGGTTTTACTGATATTGTGTAATATTTTTTTTGGTCTCTACATTATTTTTTTCTGCTCTGATCTTTTTTATTTCCTTCCTTCTGCTTTCTCTCTGGGATTTTCTTGTTGCCCTCTGTAATTCTTTGACTTGTAGCATTAGATTTTTATTTTATCATTTTTGCTTGTTTTTTGAAGTAGGCCTGTAGAACTATGAACTTCCCTCTCAAGACTGCTTTCCCTGTGTCCCATATATTTTGGATTGCTGTGTTTTCATTGTCATTTGTTGCCAGAACGCTTTTTATTTCTTCTTTGATCTATTTGGTAACCCAATCATTGTTTAATAGCATCCTATTTAGCCTCTAAGTGTTTGATTTTTTAAAATTGTTTTTATTGTAGTTGATTTCTAATTTTATGCTATTGTAATCTGAGAAGATGCATGGTATTATTTCTATCTTATTGAATTTGTAGAGACTTTGCCTATGTCCCAATATGTCGTCTATCTTTGAAAATGTCCTGTGTGCACTTGAGAAGAGTGTATATTCTGTAGCTTTGGGGTGAAATGTTCTGAAGATATCAATTAATTCTATCTGATCTGGTGAGTCATTTAGAATTGATGTTTCTTTTCGGAGTTTTCATTTAGAGGATTTATCTTGTGATGTCAATGGGGGATTAAAGTCTCCTACTATGACTGTATTGCTATCAATCTCTCCCTTGATATCTTCCAGAATTTTTTTTTTTTTTTTGTATTTGGGTGCTCCTGCATTGGGTGCATATATGTTTACCAGAGTTTTATCCTCTTGCTGAATTGCTCCCTTTAGTATTATGAAGTGGCCCTCCTAATCTCTTGTTATGGCCTTCACAATGAGGTCTAATTTGTCAGATATAAATATTGTTACCCCAGCTTTTTTTTTTTTCATTTCCATTCCCCTGAAAATGTTTTTCCATCCCTTCGCTATCAGTCTGTGTGAGACCTTTGTTCTAAGCTGGGTCTCTTGTAGATAGAAAATATGTGGGTCATGTTTTCTTATCCATTCAGCTACCCTATATCTTTTTTAAAAATATATTTTATTGATTTTTTACAGAGAGGAAGAAAGAGAGGTAGAGAGTTAGAAATATCAATGAAAGAGAAACATCGATCAGCTGCCCCCTGCACATCTCCTACTGTGGATGTGCCCGCAACCCAGGTACATGCCCTTGACCAGAATCGAACCTGGGACCTTTCAGTCCGCAGGCCGACGCTCTATCCACTGAGCCAAACCAGTTTCGGCATACCCTATATCTTTTGATTGGAGCATTTAATCCATTTATGTTTAAGGTTATTATTGATAGGTACTTGTTTGTTGTCATTTTTATTCTTGATGCCTGTGTTCCTTTTTCCCTTCCTATTTCTTCTTTTTACAGCAGTCCCTTTAGAATTTCTTGTATTGCTAGTTTGGTGGTAATAAACTCCCTTAGTTTTTTTTGTTGTTTTTTTTTGTTTGTTTGTTTGTTTTTGTCTGTAAAGTTCCTGATTTCACCTTCAATTTTAAGTGATATCCTTGCTGGGTATAGTATTTTTGATTTTAGTCCCTTATTTTGCATCACTTTGTATATTTCATTCCATTCCCTTCTGGCCTGATGTGTTTCTGTTGAGAAATAAGTTGATAGTCTAATGGGAGTTCCCTTGTAGGTAACTTTCTGCCTCTGTCTGGCAGTGTTTAAGATTTTTACTTTGTCGTTGGTGTTTTCCAATTTAATTATGATGTGTCTTGGTGTTGGTCTTTTTGGGTTCATCTTGTTTGGGACTCTGTGAGTTTCTTGGACTTTTGTGAGTTTTTTCTTCTCAATATCAGGGAAGTTTTCTATCATTATTTCTTCAAACAGGTTTTCTCTTCCTTGCTCAGTTTCCTCTCCTTCTGGCACCCTTAATATGTGGATGTTGTTTCGTTTCATGTTGTCCCAAAGCTCCTTTAGGCTCCTCCTGTTTTTGTTTGTTTGTTTTGTTTTTTCCAGTTTCTACTCTGCTTGGGTGTTTTTTTCTACCTTGTCTTCTAGCTGATATGGTCCTCAGCTTCTACTAGTCTACTGTTGATGCTTTCTATTTTCTTCTTTATTGCACCTATGTCATTCTTCATTTATTTGTGGTTCCTCTTCATTTTCTCTTTATTCTTATACAAGAATTTGTTTTCCATCCTTTTCAGCATCCTTATGACCATTGCTCTGAATTTTTTCTCTGACAAATTGCTTGCCTCCATATCATTTACTTCATTTTCCAGTAATATCTCCCTTTCTTTTGTATGGAGCTGTTTCTTTCTCTCCCCATTTTCACTCCTCTCACGGTGTCTGGTTATGTGGCTCACTGTCTACAACACTGACCAAAGGGCACAAAATACAATTAGACAAGACATGACACAGTGGGAGTAAAATATGAATGTATACATGACATTGATAACCCCAAATAAAGGTGACCACCAGAGAAAAGAGACGTAGAGGAGAGAAAAGAGCACAAAAATGATATTGATAAAAGTAAAAAAAAATGTAAGAGAAAAAAGAAAAAAAGGGAAAGGAAAGAAAGAGAAAAATATATATACGTATATGGGGAGAAATCTCCACAAAAACAACAACTGAACCAAAAATTGCAAACAAAAGAAAACCCAGAAAAACTGGAGGGGAGCTGAATCTGAAGAGGCAGAACTTTTTCTCAGAAGGTAAGATAAAGGAATTTAATGAGTGAGGGAATGGCCATGATTCAGTATAGTTGAGATAGGAAGAGAATGAGTGTATAAGAAGAAACGTCAAAAACAAAATACTCAAATAAAAAAATAGAAATAAAATAATAATACAATAATTAAAAATAATAGTAATTAAATATAGATATAATTCAAAA
>NW_005871849.1:194632-200838 GCF_000147115.1 Myotis lucifugus | reverse complement strand
TTTTTTTTTTTAAGTGAAGTAGTGAAGTTCATTCACTTCAGCTGAGTATTTAATGTCCCATGGAGGCTGGTCTAAGGTTCCTCTCCACTGTACTGTCTGCCATATCTCAGCTTCCTGCTAGATAGTCAGCACCGTGTTGAAGCTCCCAGCGATCCACCACTCCTCTGTCAGACTCCACATCAGTGGTGTCAGCCAGGGCCCACTCTGCCTGCTTTGTTTGTCTGTCTGCTTTCAGTCTTATTTACACAAGAGTCTATTGCTGACACTGCCTTTAGGCACCGGTGTTTCTGTATGAGCTTCAGGGACCAAATGGCCCCTCAACCCAGTCCCTGAGGGCTCCCTGGGGGTATTTGGAATCCTTGTTTCCCTGCAGAGCTTGAGGCTGGGTGTGGCTGTGCCACTAGGAGGGGCATGGTCTCCAGGAGAAAAATGTCTGTTCAGGGTTGGAGGGACTTGACTGTCCCAGAGCTGGCCTCCTGATCACTCTCCCTAATTTGTTCCCCGGCTTCCACAAAACCACCTTCCCCTGAACCGCAGCCTTGGTGAGTGTTTGTGATTGAAAGATCCTGGGTTTAGTGAGTAAAAGCAAGGACATTATAAAGACAGAGCAACCACACTGCTGCACGTCTCTCCCCCGCCCCATTCCCCCCACCCCCCTCGCCCCACACTGAGTGGCCAGTGCAGAACTTTAGGCTGCATTTCTGGGCGCAGCCTCCTATGGCTGTGGACCTATATCTAGAGCCCCCTGCTGCCAGCAGCCTTGTGGACACCTTTCTCCAGTCAAGCACTGCACTTGTCCCCAAGGGACGCAGAGTTGGATCAGCTCAGTCCAGGCTGCCTGCATTTCTTCCTCCAGCCCAGATCCCCAATCCCACTGGTTTCCAGGCTAGTTCTGACCTTTCTGTCTATTGATTGTCTCTCCAGCTGTGTCTGGGAGGATGATATTCTATTCAGCTGTTTCTTCTATCTGCTCCATCAGAAGGCGCTGGATCTGTCTGCCTATTTGGCCAGCATTTTCTCTCCCCTGAGACAAACTTTTTAGGAGCCCATGGCTACGGAAGCTGGAGTCTCGGTGTTTGTGGGTTCTCAGCTGTGGCAGCTGGTCCCTGGCTGGTGCTGCTGTAGGGTCCTGGGTGGTGTCCAAGGTCTCCCCAGGTGGAGGTGAGGGTGGGCCCCCAGTCACAGCCGCTCTCACTTTCAAGATGGCACAGTCTCTGTGGCAGAGCCAGACACCCCGGGAGAGATTTCAACAGTAGTAGAAGCTAACAGGCTAGGAGGAACCTCGTCCACCAGTCCACAACAGTACTGAAGAATATAACAGTCCCTCACTCACACATACGCCCACAGCACACAAGTGCACAAATTCCCCTTTCACTCTCTTACTCACTCACATTTTCTTTCTCACTACCATCCTGTCTGCCACCATCTTGGATCCTCTCTGCTTTTATTTCTTGTGTTTTCTCCACTAAAAGCCATAATTATTTCTGATGTAACTATTTGGGGTCTTTGCTATAGGCCATTGGCTTGCATAAAGGAAGAGTTTGCACAGGAAGCGGTAGACACAGGCATAAAACTTCCAACATCAAGAATCACAAATGTCACACCTGCTTGTGCTAGTAATTGACTGATGGTGGTATTAACAATAACAACAACCACACTGCAGCACAGATGAACCACCCCTCATGAACATCTCCACACTCCCAGGAGGTGCTTATACCTCTGAATCCAGGGGACTGTCCACCAGGGACTCCACTCCTCTGTCCCTAAGAGGAGGAGAACATGCAAATGGGGAGCTCCTTGTGCTGAAAAGCCAGGCCCAGCCCCTGTCCCTGCACCTCTGGGAGAGCAGCCCCATCCCTGGCACTGCACTCTTCATTTGCTCTAGGAGTCAACCCAGAGGAAGCACCATGAAGTGTGGGATGAGCTGGACTCTCATTTTGATATCCTACATGGTAACTTTGTGGAGAAATTTTGCCTAGTGAGTGAGTGTGTGTGTGTGTGTGTGTGTGTGAGAGTGTGTGCTCCAACTCCTAACAACAACTGTCTTGTCTGTAGGTGTCCAGTGTGAGGTGAAGCTGGTGGAGTCTGGGGGAGGCTTGGTGCATCCTGGGGGGTCTCTGAAACTCACCTGTGCAGCCTCTGGATTCACCTCTAATAGCTACTACATGAACTGGTTTCACCAGACTCCAGGAAAGGGGCTAGAGTGGATTTGTGCTATTACTGGTAAGGTGAGAGCACATACTACTCAAACTCTGTGAAGGGCAATTTCACCATCTCCAGAGACAATGCAAAGAACCCAATATATCTGCAAATGAGCAGCCTAAGATCCAAGGACACAGCTGTGTATTACTGTGCAACAGACACGGTGATGGGAAGTCAGTGTGAGTCCAGACACAAACCTCCCTGCAGCAGAGGCTGTGACTATCAGGGGGCGCTCAGGGCCCCTGAACACAAGGACCATCCCAGCAGCAGGTGCAGTTGGAGGTTAGGGCTGGTTTCCTATTCTGTGTTTCTGTATTAGTTTCAGGGACCAAATGGCCCCTGAACCTAGTCCCTGAGGGTTGGCTGTCCCAGAGCTGCTGCTAGCAGCTTGGTGGGACTGAAAATTGGATGGGGCAAGATCTTAGGGGATGACCAGGATGGAGCAAACAGTGTGCTCTATGCTGATGGAGACTCAAACATGGCTCTCAATCAGCCCAGGAAAAGGGGAGGTCCCAACACAGGAAAAATGATCCCTGTGAGCACCCCAGTCTTGGAGAAAGCCTCTCCATGTCAGTTTCCCTCAGGGAAACTCTGGATTCCTGATTCTGTGCTTACCACTGAAGTCCGAGTTAGAAAGTCTGTTGAAAACAAAGACAACTTTCTCATGTGAAAAAAATCATAGAGAGTCTTTCAGAAAACCTCATGCCCAAATGGCTATTAATAATCAAATCTGCTGACCCAGGTCACCTAAATCTAACCAGAGGCTCTGCTAACTCAACAGTGCAGCTTAACACAGCCCAGGGTCCCAGCCTGCCAGCAGCAGGACACGTGTATGCTGGACAGTGGCCACCACTGGCACATGAACGCAAAGTTAGAGAAGAAAAACCCTGGTCATTGACTTGCCATCACTCTCATAGCACCAATCGCAGGTGATACCATGAGGAGGAGGTAGAGGGACCCACCGTGCCTTGGAATGGATGTCCAGGCTGATGTACCACAGGCAGTGGCACCTTGAAAAGATTTATCTCTTCATGGAGGGGTCTGTTGGGAGCAGGGCGGGCTTTTCAGCCAGTCAGACACGGTTTCCAAGATGACATGGCTCAGTAGTTGGGCACTGACCTATTGACCAGGAGGATAGGGTTTGATTATTGGTCCAGGAACATGCTCAGTTTGTGGTCTTGGTCCCCAGTGTGGGGTGTGCAGAAAGCACCAAATCAATGATTCTCTCTCATCATCGCTGTTTCTATCTTATCTCTCTCTCCTCCTCTCTGAAATCAATAAAATATATTTTTCAAAAGAAAAAAATATATTTGGATCCCCCAGTTAAGAACTCTTGTTCAGGGTTTTATTTTGGACAGTGCTGGGGGCGGGGAGGGTCTTGCTCATAGGAGGAGCTTGTGTGGGTTCAATGTCCCACCTTCAGGACACAAGAGGGCATCCCTGCTTCCTCTTAGTTTTCCACATGCCGAGCAAGAGAGAGGGATGAACCTTAACTTGTCAGCATCAAACATCAAAATTAGAGCCTGGGAAAGAACTAAGATGGTGGAGTACATAAAAGCCTATATTCACTATCTCCCACAACCACTTGAAAATTACAACTAAAATACAGAACAATCCTCATTCAGAACAGCCTGAATACTGGCAGAATAGAAGTCCTACAACTAGAGAAGGAAAAAAGAAAGCACATTGAGACTGGTAGAAGGGGTGGAGGTGTGGAATGGGCTGGCCAAACACCCACCTGTCCCAATTTTTTAATCAGGAGGGAGGTTGTCTTTGTAGAGGCTGCCTGTGGTGAGCACGGGGTCCGAGCCTACACTAGACTCCCCAGCCCAGGGTTGCAGAGCTGGGAAGAGAAGTCACCGTCACTTTGGGGTGTAAAAATCAATCAGGGTTTGTGGCTGAGTGACAAGGAGGCTTTTGGAATCACAGGTGTTCCTCTTAAAGAGCCATTGCAGGAACTCACAGGGTCCCACTTATTTCATGCTCCTGGGCCAGGGGACTCAGACTCACGGGGAGGAATTTGATTGTCTGGCATCTGGGCAGTATCTCAGGGGTGGCATTCTCTAAGACTGGGGTGCTCACAGGGATCATTTTTCCTGTGTTGGGACCTCCCTTTTTCCTGGGCTGACTGGCAGCCATGTTTGAGTCTCCATCAGCATAGAACACACTGTTTGCTCCATCCTGGTCATCCCCTTGGATCTTGCCCCATCCAATTTTCAGTCCCACCAAGCTGCTAGCAGCAGCTTTTTCAAATGAATGGCCTGTCCTGGATCAGGATTCAGACTTTGCTAAAACATCTCAGATAAGCTGCATCTGGGGACAGCATGCCCAAGCCTACCCATAAAAGGCCCCAGGCAGGGCACTAGCACCAGCCTGACATGCTTCACAGCTGGGCCTCACCTGGGCATCTCAAAGCCCAATACAAATAGCAAATAGAAGCCATCTGAAGATCCCTCTATAGCTCCTGCTGGGTGGCCCCAGGCAGTGGCTAGCTTTGTACCTCCCTGGAAGTCCCAGAGCCAGTGAAGCCAGAGGACATTTTCAGACCATACCAGATTACAACTCTACACAGCCACAAGAGACACACTCAAGGGGCAGACTCAGTGAGCACCAGAGTCCCAATGAAGCAAAGTCCTGTTCCAGAGGGGTGTCTCCTGCACAGAAACTCTCCTACTGTAGTCACAGCTGGTCCCCACAACCAATTGTCCTGGAGGTCAAGTCCTCCTAGTGATGTCAACAGAAATCAAGGCTCAACTACAAGACTATGCACACTGCCCACACAGGGGTGCACCTAGAGTGCCCAGCTCAGGTGACTGGGGAGGCCGAGCCACTGGGCCCTACAGGACAGTTACTATACAAGGCCACTCTACCCACTGTAGGAGATATAGCAGCTCTACTCAATACATACAAACAAACACAGGGAAGGAGCCAAAATGCGGAGATAAAGAAACATGTAACAAATGAAAGAAATTGAAACAGGCAAACTACTGGATACACAGTTCAAAATCATGGTTATAAAGTTACTCAAGAATCTTCATGAGACTTTCAGGGATCTTAGAGAGAATGTCAAAGACATGTAAAAGGAAGACTCAGAAATTAAACATACACTAACTGAAATAAAGAATAATTTACAGTGATTCTACAGTAGAGTAGAGGATTCTGGGAATCAAATAAATGATTTGGAATATGAGGAAGCAAAAAATACACAACCAGAAGAGCAAAAACAAAAAATAATCCAAAAATGTAAAAATAGTGTAAGAAGCCTCTGGGACAACTTAAAGGGTTCCAACATTCACATTATAGGGGAGCAGAAGGAAAGACAGAGAGAGCAAGATATTGAAAACCTATTTGAAGAAGTAATAACAGAAAACTCCTACCTGGTGAAAGAAATAGACTTACAAGTCTAGGAAGCACAGGGAATCCAAAATAAGAGCAACCCACAGCGGCCCACACCAAGACACATCATAATTGAAATGCCAAAGGCTGAAGACAGAGACTCTTAAAAGCACAAGAGAAAAACAGCCTGTCAGCTGATTTCTCAACAAAAACTTTGCAGGTTAGAAGTGAGTAGCAAGAAATATGCAAACTTATGAATGATAGGGACCTTCAACCAAGATTACTCTCCTCAGCAAAGTTTTCATTTAGATTTGAGGACCAGATAAAGAGCTTCACAAAAAAGAAAAAGAAAACTAAAGGAATTCATTACCAGCAAAACAGTATTATATGACATGTTGATGGGTATTCTTTAAGAAGATAGAAGAAGAAGAGTAAGACTAAGAGGAAGAGGAAGAGGAGGAGGAGGAGGAAGAAGAAGAAGAAGAAGAAGAAGAAGAAGAAGAAGAAGAAGAAGAAGAAGAAGAAGAAGAGAAGAAAAGAAAAGAAGAAGAAGAAGAAGGAGGAGGAGGAGGAGGAGGAGAGGAGGAGAGAGAGGAGGAGAGAGAGAGGAGAGGAGAGAGAGAGAGAGAGAGAGAGAGAGAGAGAGAGAGAGAGAGAGAGAGAGAGAG
>NW_005871849.1:183008-194532 GCF_000147115.1 Myotis lucifugus | reverse complement strand
GAGGAGGAGGAGGAGGAGAAGGAGAAGGAGAAGGAGAAGAAGAAGAAGAAGAAGAAGAAGAAGAAGAAGAAGAAGAAGAAGAAGAAGAAGAAGAAGAAGAAGAAGAAGAAACAGGAGGAGGAATAAAATATGAACAATAAAATGGCAACAAATACATATCTATCAACAATTGAATCATAAAATCAAAATAAATAAACAAGAAACTAATGAAGAAAATAAACTTCTGAATAGAATAGAATCAGAGGCATGGAAGCATGGAACAGACTGAAGAATCTCAGAGGGATTGGGGGAGAGAGGGTGGAAAGAGACTAACCAAAGATCTCATCTATGGACACAGACAGTAGGGCAGTGAAGGCCTGGAGTGGAGCAGGAACTGGGTGGAAAGCGGGAATGTGGGGGGGGGCATCTGTAATACTATCAACAATAAAGATTTTTTAATAATAGATCCTGACTACTTATTTCACTAAAACCTTTAAAATCTGAGGGGGAAAAAAGGAACTACCAACCATAGTGGGTAGAAAACACGTCAAGGTCTTCCAACAGAAGAATAATGCCCACCTGCAAGCACTGATAAGAAACAATAACAGGATTTCCCAGATGCCTTAGTTCAAGGTCAAGGGCAGACACTGCCCACACTGCAAGGTCATCAGCTTGTTCTGAAGGACTTGGGTAAAATTTCTGCTTCCAAAGACCAGGAGTATCCTCAGGTGGGGGAGCTCTATTGGAGCAGGCTTCCAACTGGGTGGGGTCATGATTGGATGCTTTAGTTGCTGCCATGGGCACAATGTATGCATCCCTCAAATAGTCACACATTAAAACCCATTGCCCAAGGAGATGGTGTTAGGAGGTGGGGCCTGGGGTCCTTCTTTGGTCTTGAGGGTGGAGTTCTTGTGAGTGAGATTCATGCCCTTAAAAAAGAGGGCTGAGAGCCAGATGCTGTGCTCAGTGTTTGAGTGTCAACCTATGAACCAGGAGGTCATGATTTGATTCCTGGTCAGGCCATATGCCCTGGTTGAGGGCTTGATCCCCAGTGTGGTGTGAGATGGAGGCAGCTAATCAATGGTTCTCTCTTATCATTGATGTTTCTATCTCTCTACCTCTTCCTTTCTCTATGAAATTAATAAAAGTATATTTTATTTAAAAAAAGTGGGCTGAGGAAGCTCTCTTGAACCATCCAACCTTTGAGATTACAGAAAGATTACAGACATCCCTCTCGCAAATCTGGGACCACTGGCTCCGAACTGCTCACCTGTCTGCCAGCCTGATCTCGCCCCTAACTGCTCTCCCCTGCTGACCTGATCACCCCTAACTGCCTCTGACTGCCTGCCTGATTGCCCCTAACTGCCCTCCCCTGCTGGCCTTATTTCACCCCCAACTGCCCTCCCCTGCCAACCTGATTGCCCCTAACTGCCTCTACCTCAGCCCCCACCACCAATGGCTTTGTCTGGAAGGAAGTTGGACATCCAGAAGATGGTTGGTAGGCCCAGTCTAATTAGCATATTACCCTTTTATTAGTATAGATAGATTATATAGAATAGAATTGCTTAAATGGGGTGGGGAGCCTTTTTCATCAGGAGGAGATGCTCTTGACAGACAAAAATACATAATCCCTATATCTGGACTGATAGCCAACCATATGCACTATACTTCCAAACCGGTCATTAAAAAATTGAACCCCTTTCTTACACCTTCCAGTGGTTCTCAACTTTCCTAATGGTGCGACCCTTTAATACAGTTCCTCATGTTGTGGTGACCCCCAACCATAAAATTATTTTCATTGCTACTTCATAACCATAATTTTGCTACTGTTATGAATCGTAATGTAAATATCTGATATGCAGGATGTATTTTCATTGTTCGCGATGCACAGGTTGAGAACTGCTGCCTTACACCAAACAGCTGTTGCCCTTGAAACTCCTCCTCAGCCCGCACCTTATGTTCTGCCTTTGCAGTTCACCCAGATTTGGTTCTGACTGGTCAGTTTCTATGCTAGTCAGCATCAGAAGCTCCACCTCCTAGGCAGCCCTTGGCTCCTCGCAGTTCACCCAGATTTGGTTCTGATTGTTTGGTTTCTATGACAGTCAGCATCAAAAGCTCTGCCTCCCAGGCAGCCACCTTGTGAAGGCATGAGGGTTAATTTGCATATTACCTCTTTATTATAGAGGATAGTTGAAATCTCTGGGAAGCACAGGAAAGATCTTACTTTGATGGAGCCAGGAAAGGAGAAAGGCTCATGGCTTTTATTAATGCAGGTGGAAAGGGAAGATAGAAATTCTACTTCCAGGAGATTGTGTGATTTCAACCTCTTAGTGACAAATGAAGAGGATACCAATATTTCTGATAAGATTCCCATGTAGGGAGGATGGAGATGAGGCAGCAATGAGCCATAAGTTGTCAGCAGTCAAATGTAAAGTAATATAGTAATTTCTGATTACCTATTTCCATTAACAATTTTAACAAATGAGCAAAAATGAGATAAAGGGTCAATATTTGTGCACAATAACTGCGTCTACAGAAAATGAGTGGGTGAATGATTATAAGTAAACCAGTGATGGTGAAGATGATGATGATGATGATGATGATAATGATAATGAAGACGATGGATTGAGATACAGATCTTGGTCCAATAAAATGAAGGCTTCTCATAAAGGCACACCATCGACATGGCTCCTTTAGTGAGGGGTGTCCACTCTTCTTTGTCAGGGTTGAGAGGTTTCATAAATGGGACCCCAATGAATTATGCAGCTTGGGTGATGCAGAGAGAGACCATGTGAGTAATGACCCCAAAAGTGTCCAAGTGGGAATCCACAAGATCGGTGAAGGTGTTACCTTCTAGAACAGAGACACTGAGAATGTACATGTAGGACACAGGGACTCCTCTGTCCACCAGTTTTCAATGAGATGTTCCTTATTTCCCTTGATCCCTACCTGCAGAATCTTTAATGTTTCTACTTCTAACAACCTCTGCTCAGAATTATTAGGCATGTCCTACAATGATACAAGATGTCTCTTTCATTTCCTGAACTTTTTTCTGGGCCCTCACTGAAGGAGGCTTTAAAGCCATGTATTCAGTAGCTCTCTGTCTATGAACATCAAGCATGTTTCTGTCATGTGACTCAAAACAAGTCCAGCTTCCTCCCCTCACCTGATTCCACAGTCACATCCAGATTTATGGGTAGTTTCCCAGCAGCACTCCCCTCTGGTACCAGAACCTGCTCCAGTCCCTGTGGCTGCTGTAGCCAATCCACATGGACCATGGAGGCTCAGCATTTTCCAGGGAGTTCTTGGTAAAATCAACCAAAATAGCACCCATCAAGGACAATATCATTAAATTAGCTTTGGTTAAAATTATAGTATTTTGTCCTGCTAAAGATCCCATTGAGTAAATTAAAACACTAACATAAATAAAGAAATATATTTCCAAATCATGTCTGATGGGAAGATGTATAAATTATACATTAAGGATGTCATATGTTTGTGGGAGAGCCCAGCACCCTGTGACCACAGTGACATCCAGAGGAAGGGCATAGGGAGGCTGAGTGAGGGATTCCTCTCAGGGTTGAAGTTTCCTTTCCTGTGAGAAATTCTATGGTATGAATTCTCTACATGCATATCCCTATGGACCCCAATATCACTGATAATGTTAGACTGAGTAAATAGTTCAATCTTCTCCCATAATCATTTCCACTTATGAATGATTCTGAGTTGTACAAATACATGATCACTGCTTTTATTTCATGTCGTTTGTTCACTTAGAGCCATGACTCTTTCAGATGTAACTATTTGGAATCTCTGCAGTAGGCCATGGGCTTGCATAAAGGAAGAGGGTGCACAAGAAGCTGTAGACACGGTAAAAAAAATTTCCAACATCAAGAATAACAACTGTCTAACCTCTCAGTTCTTGGGATGTTGTTTCTCAGATCAAAGTAACATAGTAAATTAAGATATGTGATATTGAAAATGGCTGCCCTTTATTTGTAATATTTTGCACAATGATAGGAATTATTAATATAAAATTAGATTCAAAAATATGAAATTGTGGATTCAGTAAGATTTTGAGATTCACAAATAGTCTGAACAAATGCTAATCATTTTTACACCTTTTTGAAAGATTCATGAAAAGTTAAAAGTATAACCTACTCATCAAGTCTACCATTTCCACTTATGCTCAGAAAGATTAGGCTATTTGTTAACTGAATTCCAATGTGCTTCATTTCCCATGTGGTCCCCTGTCCCTGACTTACATGCTGAGTGAGGTCAAGGGAAGAGATGCCCAAAGAGGGGCCCATGAATAAACAGGCCCATGAATAAACAGGGCCCATGACTTCAGGCTTTACACTTATAAGAAAGGCTACCCCACATGAAATTTCTCTTTAAGCGCCAGGGTAAATCCTTTCCTGGGCTGTGCAGGCTCACAGCTCTCTCCTCACACAGGGCTGAGGCCTTTGGAAAGGCAGATCTGTGGTCTAGAAGAAGATGAGCCTTCTGGGTCTTCTTCTGTGCCTGGTGACAGTCCCCTAAGGTGAAGGTCTCAGGGGTCAGACAGGGATCATGGGATAGCTATGGCTTCAGATGACTGACAGGGACTGATGTTCTTTGTCCCCAGGTGTCCTGTCCCAGGTACAGTTGCAGGGCTGGTGAAGCCTTCACAGACCCTCTCCCTCACCTGCACTGTGTATGTATTTTATTTAACCAGTTATTCTGTGTTCCTGACCCATCAGCCCCTGGGAAAAGGGCTAGTGTAAGTTGGATGCATATGGGGTGATAGAGGTACAACTATCACCCAGTACTGAGATCCAGACTCAGCACCAACAGGGACACCTCCAAGACCAAGTTTACTTAACACTGAACAGCCTGAGAGCAGAGGACAGGGCCATGTATTACTGGGCCAGAAACAGTGAAGGGAAGTCAGTGTGAGACCAGACACAAACCTCCCTGAGGGAGAGAGCAAGGCTGGGCTGCAGGGGGCGCTCTGAACACCAGGAGCGCTCAGGACCCACAGCACAGAGAGCAGCCCCAGGAGCAGGGTTAGAGATAAGTGAGGAGGGAAGGGCCTTCCTGTTGGGCTCAGGGATTTCCTCACAAGCTCTGAGCTGCCTCCAGGGATGATTCTTTCTTCTCATAATCTCACTGCGGACGACAAGGAAGAAGGGACATTGTCTGTTTCCAGGTGACATGCTGGCAGTGACAGGGACTCTTCTTCACCAAGTCGCCTTCACAAATTTTAATGGTCTTTTTTCACTGTCTTTTAAACATTTATCTGATGATTGTGAACTCCGCAGGTGGATTGCTGGATTGGGCTGTGTGCACAGCTCTGCATTTATCCCTCAGGGGTCACAGTTACCCTCAGTGTCTGACTCTAGCTGTGCCTTTCCCCTCCTGGTTCCAGGGCTATCAGGGCCCTCTCTCTGCTGAAAGGCCTGAATACACACAGGGCTCAGCAACCTCACCCATCCTCTCTCAGTCCCCATTGAACCCTGGAAGAGCTGTCAGCTCAGTGCACCAAACACAGGGAGCCCCATATCCACCCACACGAGGGTCCCGGCTGTCCTAGAAGAAGTAGTGCCAACCCCACAGTGGGGACAGGTGACTCTGAGGGCTGGGATGTGCATCACCAATCTCTTCCCTCCACATTTCTCTTGAATCGAAGGTTTTCTAGCTTCACTGTGGGTGAGATGTGCATTGGGAGCATGTTGGAAGACTAGGAGCATCCATGGGACCCCCTGCATCCATACTGTTGTCTTACTCCTTGCCCAGGAAACACAGCGTTACATAGACACATAGTCACACACACAGATTCATACATACAGACACCGAGACACACACAGTCACACACACAGACACACACAAAGTGACACACTTGTTTTTGGAAAACACGTGCTTTCACACATGAGCAGTGATACCAAGAGTTCATGTTGTTACACACTGTACTTTATGAATCCTATGTAATAAAAAGTGGTTATATGTCATTCTCTCGGATGTCATATGAAATTAATATGTGGTCTGAAAACAACTATTGTTTCAACACTGTGCACATCAACAGTTGTATTTCTCAGTCCACTTAGTAGTTGCTCAAATTAGGGATTTGACCCCAACTTTTCTACATTTGCTATGCATTTTAAAAACAATAGAAGTAGTAGTGGAAAACCTACCAGCAAATGAAAGCCAAGGACCAAATGGACTCAAGGGTGAATTCTACCAGAATTTCAAGTAAGAATTAATAACTTTTTATTCAACTCTTCTTGAACTCTTCCAAGAATTAAAAGAAAAGACAATGTTTACAACAGATTTATTGTGGTGTCCATTACACATATATCAAAGCCAAGTAAAAATATACAAAAATTACAGGTCAATATCCCTGATGAGCATAAGTGCAAAAGCCCTCAACAATATACTAGGAAACTTAACTTCACACTGAAAGGATTATTTACCATAATCAACTGGGATACTGTCCTAGCATGCAAGGATGGTTCAATGTATGTAAGCCAGTAAATGTGATACACCTCATCCAAAGAATGAAGGATAAAGTATACCATCATACAATTAGATATAGAATAAAGCATTTAAAATTTAAAATTGCTTCAGAATTAAAATTCTTAGCAGATTAGCTGTAGAAGTGATGGGCCTCAATGTACTAAAGGCCACATTTGAGAAGCCAAGAAGTGACATCATGCTACACAGAGAAAATTTCAAAGCTTTTCTTCTGACATTAGGACCAAGACAAGGGCTCCCCTGTGACTATTTCTTTTCGTCAAAACTAGAAGTCCTTGTCAGAATAATTAGGCAAGAAAAAGAAATTTAAAATGTCTAAATCAGAAAGAAACAAGTTAAAGTGTTTCTCCTTATCTGTATGCAGGTGACATGATCTTGTACATAGAAAACCCTAAAAACTGTATGAGAAGCTAATAGAACTAGAATTGAGGAAAGATGTAAGGTATGAAACCAACGCACAAATGGCTTGTATTCCTGCACACTCTCAACAAAGTGTCTTCATGACTCTAGGAAATATGTGGGCTGTTTCAGAGGAAAGTGAGGAAAGAAAACTTGAACTGGCTAAACAACAAGGAGATGACACCTGATGAAACAAGAACCCTGGACCTGTGTGTGTCCTCAGTCTTGGTTAATCCCCCATTATGTTCCCAGATAGATTTCCTCCCAATGTGGCACTGAGTCAGGTGCATCGTCCAGTTGACCCTCATCATGTGGAGACATGGGACCCTGGTCCCAAGGGTCACATGCAGACATCAGGTTTCCAATAATAATATTTTCATAACCTAAACGTAATTATTCCTAAATAATTATCCACAGCTTCCCCTAAACACACCTGGTCATGACAGAGATTATTCTTCATCCCAATATATGAAACTGGATTTACAACAGAGTCTAGAGAATAAACACCACAAAGGAGGCCATGCAGCTGCTACATGTCCAGCACCAAAATCCCCTTTAAGGAATAGGACCCGGGAGCTCTGTCCGTGTCTGTATAGTTCATGCTTCTGGTTCTCAGGGACCCACACAGATGCTCCTCCAACACTTGGTCCACTGGCTTTAGGCTCACACTCTGGTCTTAGTTTATCCTTTGATCACTTTGTAGGGGAAATAGTGTCAGGTGGAACTCCCCATCTCCTGAATATGAACCTGCTGCATTTTTTCATCATAATATTTGAAAGTTAATTACTCTTAGTTGTCTTTACTGGTGACCATCAAAGAATCTATCATATTCCATCCTTATCTTTTTTGTACAGGTGACCTGGAGCAGGTGGGTTCCATGGGGAGGGCAGAGGCCTGTATTAGGTGAATTATTTAACAAACATGCATTTTTGGACATGTCACACTCTGGGGCCATGTCCTTAATTACAGAGTCCAACCCCAGATATCCCTATATAGCAGGAGGACATGCAAATAGGGCCCAGTTTGCTCATAAATACCAGCCCAGCCCTGACCCTGCAGCTCTGGGACAAGAGCCCAGCCCTGGTATCCCCAGGTGTTCCCGTTCCCTGATCTGGACTTAATACAGACCACTCACCATGAGGTTTTGGCTTAGTTGGGTTTTCCTTGTGGCTGTTTTAAGAGGTAATTTATGGAGAACAAGAGACACTGAGTATGTGAGTGGTCAGGAGTGAGAGAAGCATTGTAAGTGTGAGAGCTTTCTGACCAGGTCATCTCTGTGTTTGCAGGTGTCCAGTGTGAGGTGCAGCTGGTGGAGTCTGAGGAAGGCTTGATGTAGCCTGAGGGGTATCTGAGATGCTCTTGTGAAGCCTCTGGATTCACCTTCGGTAGCTACTGGATGCACTGGGTCTGCCAGGCTCCAGGGAAGGGGTCGAGGGGGTTGTTGTAATTAATCCTGATGGAAGTACCACAAACTATGCCAACTCTTGAAGTGCCAATTCACCATCTCCAGAGACAACACCAAAAACATGCTGTATCTAAAAATGAACAGCCTGAGAGCTGAGGACACGGTTGTGTATTACTGTGCAAGAGACACAGTGAGAGGAAGTCAATGAACAGAAGGACCTTCCCAGCAGCAGGTGCAGTTGGATGTTGGGGCTGGTTTCCTGTGTGGTTTCCTCTTCATGTCTCAGTTTCCCTCAGGGAACCTCTGGATTCCTGATTCTGCGCTTACCTCTTGAGTCTCTGAGTTAGAAAGTCTGTTGTGAACAGAGACAACTTTCTCACATGGGCAAACCTCAGGCACTCTTGTGCCCAAACAATAACCATCTAATCTTCTGTCCTAGGTCACTTTAATCTAACCAGAGGCTCTGCTGACTCAACTGTGAATCTCAGCTCCTCACAGGTCAGGGTTCCAACCAGCCAGCAGCAGGACACTAGTGTGCTGGACAGGGGGGCACCAGAGGATTGTGACCCCCAAACTAGAGATAAAGATCCTGGCTTATCATGATGCTCATAGCACCAAGAGTAGGTGTCACCAAACAGAGACAGAGCGACCCAAAGCAGCTTGGTACACATGTCCGGGCCGATGACACATCAAGTGAACATGGAATCTTTATTCCATACATAACTGAACATCTCTCTGAAGCACAGGAAAGGCCCTTCAGGAAGTCAGATCTGTTTGATGGAGCCAGGAAAGGAGACTGGCTTGGCGTTTTATTTGTCATGGTGCTGGCAGATGGGAAGAATTCTCCTTCCAGTGGCTTGAGTGGTTTCAATCTCACAATTACATCTAAAGACAAAACCATGATTTCCTATCAGATTTCTTGTGTGTGGCAGATGGAGAAGAGGCAAGAATAAGCCTTCCCTTCTCAGCAGTCAAATGGAAAATAAGAGTATGGCAACCTATTTTACTTAACATCTATGCAAAATGACCAAAAATTTTAGATAAAGTGTCATTATGTGTGTTCAAAAACTAGGCCTACAGAAAATCAGAAGAATAATTACAAGTAAGCATGTGATAATGATGATGATGGTGGTGGTGGCGATGGTGATGGAAGTGGTGATGATATTGATAGAATTGGACAAAGATCATGGTCCAAAGTTCTGGATGGAATCTGTACTTTGTCCAAGGTCATCAGTTTTTAGAAGTGTGAACTTAGAGTTGGTCCTTTGAGGGTTGAATTTTCCAATGGCATCTAAAGAGGAGGCACCTGCTTTCTTTTCCTATAAAAAAAATCATTGTGTGTCAACAACCAGCATGTCTACAGAAAATGAGAAGAGTGATTAAAAATAAGTAAATCACAAACACTGGGGCAGTGAGGGCCTAGGGCAGGGGGTGTGGTCATGTGGAAAGAAAAAGCAAATGGCGATGATTCAGATTATGACTATGATGGAATGAGACACGGGTGTTTGTCCAAGGAAATTATGGCACAAATGCAAGCACACCTTCACCATAGCTCCTCCAGTGAGAGGTATCCACTCTTCCCTGCAACTATTGAGATATTTCATAAATGGGACCCCAATGAGTTATGCAGCTTGGGTGATCCAGGTGTGACCATATCAATAATGACCTTAAAACTTTTCAAGTTCCGATCTCCTGGACCTGGGAAGGTGTTACCTTCTAGAACAGAGACACTGTGAGAATGTGCATGTAGAAAACAGGGTTCCCTTTCCACCAGTTTGCAGTGACAAGTTCCTTATTCCTCTTGGTCCCTGCCTGCATGACCTTTATTTCTAAGGAACTCCTGCTCAAGCTGTCAGCTGCATCCAGGGAGGATTCTTGCTTTTTCGCTTTGGCTCTAATTCCCTGTATTTTCACTGCAGACACCAGAGTAGGAGGTCACATTGCTGTTGGCAGATGGCATATGGGCAGTGACTGGGGATTCTCCTTCCCCAACATGATACTGTACATAGAAAACCTGAAGGACTCAACCAAAAAACTGCTAGATTTAATAAATGAATTCGGTAATGTAACAGGATACAAAATTAATACCCAGAAATCAAAGCTATTTTTATACACCAATAATGAATTCTCAGAAGGAGAAACTTAACACACAATCCTATTTACCATTGCAAAAACAACAACAACAACACTTAAGATACTTATGAATAAATTGAACAAAGGAGGCAAAAGACCTGTACTGGAAAACCTATAAGATGTTGAAAATAGATATAGAAAAAGATATAAGCAAGTGGAAGAATATACTGTGTGCATGAATTGTTATTATTAACATAATTAATATGCCTTATACTACCCAAAGAAATCTATAGATTCAATGGAATTCCTATTAAAATACCCACTGTGGTCTTCACAGATATACAACAAATATTCTAAAAATTTATATGGAATCAAAAGAGACCCTGAAAAGCTCAGTAATCTTGAGAAACAAGAATAAAATTTGAGGGATCACAATACCAGATATAAAGTTATACTACAAAACGACTGTAATCAAAACAGCCTGGTACTGGCATAAGAACAGACATATAGATCAATTAAATAGAACATAGACCCCAGAAACTGACCCCAGCCATTATGCTCAATTAATATTTGACAAAGGAGGCAAGAGCATACAATGGAGTCAAGAGAGTCTCTTGAATAAATGGTGTTCAGAAAATGGGACAGACAGGTGCAAGCAAAATGAAACCATACCAACTTACACTATACACAAGAAAAAATTCAAAATGGATAAAAGTCTTAAATGTCAGTCATGAAAACATAAAAATCATACAAGAAACCATAGGCAGCATAATCTCAGACATCTCTAGTAGCAAAATGTTTACAAATACATCTCCTAGGGCAAAGGAAATTAAGTAGAAAAGAAACAAATGGGACTACATAAAAATAAAAGCTACTGGAATGTATTCACGCCTATGTTCATAGCAGCACAATTTACAATAGTTAAGATCTGGGAAATAGCCCAAGTGCCCATCAGTAGATGAGTGGTTAAAAAAGCAGTGGTACATTTATACCATGGAATACTATGCAGCAATAACAAAGAAGAGACTCTTACCTTTTGAGACGCATGAAGAGAACTGAATAGCATCATGCCTTGTGAAATAAAAACCTCTGAATAAGACAACTATCACATAATCTCACTCCCTATTTGAATCTCAGTAACTCAATTAAAACTGA
>NW_005871849.1:173635-182725 GCF_000147115.1 Myotis lucifugus | reverse complement strand
GGAAGGTGTCAATGGGGAATTAAATGGGACATATGTAATAATTTCAACAATAAAGTTATAATTTATTTTTTATTTTTTTATTTCTTTCTTTATTTTATTTTATTATTTTTTATTGCTTAAAGCATTACAAAGGGTATTACATATGTGTCCTTTTTTTCCCTCGCCCTTGACAATACCCCGGCTTCCCCTACCCCCCGTGTCTTATGTCCATTGGTTATGCTCATATGCATGCATACAAGTCCTTCGGTTGACCTCTTACCCCCCTCCCTCCTGCCCCCCAACCCTCCTGGCCTTCCCGCTGCAGTTTGACAATCTGTGTGAGGCAGCTCTGTCTCTGTATCTATTATTGTTCAAAAGTTTATAATGGTCTCTATTATCCATGAATGAGTGAGATCATGTGGTATTTTTCCTTCATTGACTGGCTTATTTCACTTAGCATAATGCTCTCCAGCTCCATCCATGCCATTGCAAATTGTAAGAGTTCCTTCTTTTTGACAGCAGCATAGTATTCCATCGTGTAGATGTACCACAGTTTTCTAATCCATTCATCTACTGATGGGCACTTAGGCTGTTTCCAGATCTTAGCTATGGTGAATTGTGTTGCTATGAACATAGGGGTGCATATATCCTTTCTGATTGGTGTTTCTGGTTTCTTGGGATATATTCCTAGAAGTGGGATCACGGGGTCAAATGGGAGTTCCATTTCCAGATTTTTGAGGAAACTCCATACTGTCTTCCAGAATGGCTGCATCAGTCTGCATTCCCACCAGCAGTGCACAAGTGTTCCTTTTTCTCCACATCCTTTCCAGCACTTGTCGTTTGTTGATTTGTTGATGATAGCCAGTCGGACAGGTGTGAGATGGTACCTCATTGTTGTTTTGATTTGCATCTCTCGGATGATTAGTGACTTTGAGCATGTTTTCATATGTCTCTTGGCTTTCTGAATGTCCTCTTTTGAAAAGTGTCTATTTAGATCCTTTGCCCATTTTTTGACTGGATTGTTTATCTTCTTTTTGTTAAGTTGTATGAGTTCCCTATAAATTTTGGAGATTAGGCCCTTATCAGATATGACGTTGGCAAATATGTTTTCCCACGCACTGGGTTTTCTTGTTGTTTTGTTGATGGTTTCTTTTGCTGTGCAGAAGCTTTTTATTTTGATGTAGTCCCATTTGTTCATTTTCTCTTTAGTTTCAAGTGCCCTAGGAGCTGTATCAGTGAAGAAATTGCTTCAGCATATGTCTGAGATTTTGTTGCCTTTGGATTCTTCTAGAATTTTTATGGTTTCCCTTCGTAGATTTAAGTCCTTTATCAATTTTGTGTTTATTTTTGTGTATGGTGTAAGTTGGTGGTCTAGTTTCATTTTCTTGCATATATCTGTCCAATTTTCCCAACACCATTTATTGAAGAGACTACCTTGGCTCCATTGTATGTTCTTGTCTCCTTTGTCAAATATTAATTGAGCATATTGGTTTGGGCAGATTTCTGGGTTCTCTATTCTATTCAACCACTTGGAAGCTGAATAGCATGTTATTAAATATTGATTGGGTTACCAATGAGATCAAAGAAGAAATTAAAAGCATCCTGGAAACTAATGACAATGAAAACACAACAATCCAAAGCCTATGGGACGCAATGAAAGCAGTCCTGAGAGGGAAGTTTATAGCTCTACAGGCCTATCTCAAAAAGCAAGAAAAATTGGTAGTAAATCATCTAACTCTACAACTCAAAGAATTAGAAAAAGAGCAACAAGAAAACCCCAAAGTGAGCAGAAGGAAGGGGATAATAAAGATTGGAGCAGAAATAAATGACATAGAGACAAAAAAACAATACAGAAAATCAATGAAACCAAGAGCTGGTTCTTTGAAAGGATAAACAAGATTGACAAACCTCTAGCCAGGCTCACCAAGAAGCAAAGAGAGAGGACCCAAATAAACAAAATCAGAAACGATAGAGGCGAAATAACAACAGACCCCACAGAAATACAAATGATTGTTAAAAAATACTATGGACAGCTCTACTCCAACAAACTAGGCAACCTGGGGGAAATGGACAAATTCTTAGAAAAATACAACCTTCCAAAACTCAATCAGGAAGAATCTAAAAATCTCAACAGGCCAATAACTATGGAAGAAATTGAAGCAGTCATTAAAAAGCTTCCAGCAAACAAAAGCCCAATGCCAGATGGCTTCACAGGGGAGTTTTACCAAACATTCAAGGAAGAACTAAAACCTATCTTCCTCAAACTACTACAAAAAATTCAAGAGGAAGGAACACTTCCAAGCTCATTCTATGAAGCCATTATCACCCTAATACCAAAACCAGGTAAAGACAACACAATGAAAGAGAACTACAGGCCAATATCCCTCATGAACATAGATGCCCAAATCCTCAACAAAATCTTAGCAAATCAGATCCAGCAGTACATCAGAAAGATCATACACCATGACCAAGTAGGATTTATCCTAGGGATGCAAGGATGGTACAATATACGCAAATCAATAAATGTGATACATCACATAAACAAATTGAAAAAAAAAACCACATGGTCATATCATTTGATGCAGAAAAAGCATTTGACAAAATCCAACACCCATTTTTGATAAAAACTCTCAGCATGGTGGGAGTAGAAGGATCATACCTCAACATAATAAAAGCTATATATGACAGGCCCACAGCCAACATCATACTCAATGGACAAAAACTAACACCATTTCCCCTAAGAACAGGAACAAGACAAGGATGCCCACTCTCACCACTCCTGTTCAACATAGTACTGGAAGTATTAGCCATTGCAATTAGACAAGAAGAAGAAATAAAAGGCATCCAAATTGGAAAAGAGGAAGTAAAACTGTCCTTATTTGCAGACGACATGATATTATACATACAAAACCCTAGAGACTCCGTCAAAAAACTACTAGACTTAATACATGAATTTGGCAAAGTAGCAGGATACAAAATTAATGCCAAGTAATCTGAGGCATTTCTATACACCAATAGTGAACTTTCAGAAAGAGAGATTATAAAAACAATCCCATTTACCATCGCACCAAAAAAATTAAACTACCTAGGAATAAGCTTAACTAACGAGGTAAAAGACCTCTACTCAGAAAACTACAGGGCATTGAAAAAAGAGATAGAGGAAGACATAAACAGATGGAAGAACATACCGTGTTCATGGATTGGTAGAATCCACATCATTAAAATGTCCATACTACCCAAAGCAATCTATAAATTCAACGCACTTCCCATTAAAATACCTACGGCATACTTCACAGATCTAGAATGAACTCTCCAAAAATTCATCTGGAATAAAAAAAGACCCCAAATAGCTGCAGCAATCCTGAGAAAGAACAAAGTAGGTGGGATCTCAATACCAGATATCAAGCTGTATTACAAAGCCACTGTTCTCAAAACTGCCTGGTACTGGCACAAGAACAGACATATAGATCAATGGAAAAGATATAATTTATTTTTTAAAAAAATAAGGACTATTACCCTCATACTTCCACTGAACCTGGTCCCTGTGTCATCTATCTTCTCTCAGGTGGGGTCAAGACTCAGCTATGAAATATTCTGCCTCATGAATATGCAAAAGAGAGGAGGTAGACTAGGTTAAATATGGATAAGTCTGTGCTCTGGGGGCATCACCCACAGCTACACCCTCCCCTCCAGAAGTGCTCACAGCACAGCCCTCACCATGGACTGGAGCTGGAGAACCCTCCTCCTGGTGACCATGGCTACAGGTAAAGGGCTCCTCAGTCCCTGGGTTAAGGAGGGGACCAGAGAGAGTCAAGGAGGATTTCCACCCACTCCTGTCTCCTCCCCACAGGTGTCCACTCCCAGGTGCAGCTGGTGCAGTCTGGTGCTGAGGTGAGGAAGCCTGGGGCCTCCGTGAAGGTCTCCTGCAAGGCTTCTGGATAAACCTTCACCAGCTACTGGATGCACTGTGTGTGACAAGCCCCAGGACAGGGGCTTGAGTGGATGGGGTGGGTTTACCCTAACAATGGAAACACAAATAATGCACAGAAGTTCCAAGGCAGAGTCTCCATGACCAGAGACACATCGAAGAGCACAGCCTACATGGAGCTGAGCAGCCTGAGAGCCGAGGACACGGCCATGTATTACTGTGCAAGGGACACACAGTGAGGGGAAGTCAGTGTGAGCCCAGACACAAACCTCCCTGAGGGAGACAGAGGGGCTGGGCTGCAGGAGGCACTCAGGACACCAGGGGGTGCTCAGGACCCACAGCATAGAGAGCAGCCCCAGGGGCAGGGGCAGAGGAAGGTGGGGAGGAAAGGGGCTTCCTGTTTAACTCAGGGACTTCCTCACAAGCTCTCAGCTGCCTCCAGGGATGGCTCTTCCTTCTCATATTCTCACTGCAGTCATTTCATTCTCAATGAAGAAGGGACATTGTCTGTTTGTAGGAGACATGTCAGCAGTGACAGGGACTCTACGTCACCAAGTCTTTGCATTTTCTATTTCTCTTTCTCTGCAAGGAGACCATCCTCAGTGCTCTCTTTGTCCTCGGTTTTGGAAACCTTCCCACCAAGGGAGACCCCAGCGCAGCCCAGGCCCTTGTGTGCTGAGCTCAGGCCCCCTGTCCCCACAGACCCACCTGTCCCCACCTGTTCCCTCTGACAGGCCCACCTGGGCCATAGCGTTGAGGATCCTCCCCTAGGACCTCACTCCACAGCTCTCCGTCCTCCCTATCTCATGCTTCCCTCCTGGTCCTCATTCACGTGGGTGGGTGAGCAAACCCACCCCAGCGTCTGGTTTCAATGATCACAAAACTTTTAGTCTGATTGTTTGTTTCCCTCTGAAGGGGACCCTTGTGCTTACCGATATCTCCTAGCAGATGAGTCAGGATAATCCCCGTGTCAGCACCCTTAGCTCCATCATCCCCACTTTAACCATGTCTGCAAAGTCCTGTCATATAAGGACACCCACAGGCTCCAGCGATGAGAACCCAGATATTCCTGAGGTCAGGGTCCAGCCATCACAGTCCCCTGAGAGTCAGGGCCTCCACTGCCCCTTCGGAACCTGGGATGAGTTTCCTTCCTGGGACCTGGGAGTTGTGTACATGAGAGTGGAGTGAGCATATGTGTGTGCACATGTTAATTTGTCTAGAATTCAGCCATGACACCTGTCTGTCTGGGATGCATGACACAGTAGGTTGGCCCTCACCTGGAACCTGGAACTTGGGTTAAATTTTAAGTCAGTGCTTCCTTATCTGAATAACTGCAGATGTTATGTGTGGCTATTTCAGGAGAAAGGGAGACAAACTGAACTGGGAAAACAATGAGGAAATCACCACACAATGAAAGGACAATCCTGGAGCTGTGCCTGCTCAGATGTGGTGAATTCCCATTCATGGTAATTCATCTTCCTCCTCAGGGTGGCTTTTCCCGTGTTGCACATTGGTCCATCCATTGAATGGGCCTCCGGTCCCAGGGGATGCCCATCATGTACTGACCGGTGGCAGCACTGCCAAGGACCACATGCAGATGTGAGTAGGGACTCGAGAGGGAGCAGATGGTGCTTCTGAAATGAGCTACTGATGAAGCAGGAAAGCCCAACATGCACTCCTGCTCCCCAGTTAGAACCATGTCACATGTCCTCATGGACACAGACCCTGATGGTGAATAGAAGGCAGAACCCATAAGGGTGACCAAGTTTCTATCAGTGATCTGCATCAAGACCTTACATAATTAAATTTCCAAAACTTAAACTTAATTCCTCCCCAATTGTTATCAGCAACTTCACCTAAACAGATCTGGTCATGATGGAGATTCTTCATTGTTCCAATGTTTTAAACTGGATTGACAACAGTCTAGAGAATAAATACCACAAAGTAGGTAGTGCAGCTGCTGCACATCCAACACCGAACTCCCCTGAAGGAATGGGACCCGGGAGCTCTGTCTGTGTCGCTATAGCTCGTGCTTCCTTTTCTCAGGGACCCACACAGACACTCTTCTCTCCCGCAACACTTGGTCCACTGGCTCTAGGCTCACACTCTGGTCTTAGTTTCTCCTCTGAACACTTTGTAGGGGAAATAGTGTCAGATGGAATTTCCCATCTCCTGAACATGAACCTCCTGCACTGTTGCTTCTTTCTCGGGTTGTGAGAGTTGCTTTCTCTTGGTTGTTATTACTGGTGACTGTCAAAGGCATCTCTCATTTTAAAGCTCTTCTTTTTCTTTTTATGAAAATTTCTCTCCTGGGTCTTTGTAGTGATGTCCTGGAGCCTTTGGGTCCACTGGGGAGAGCACAGGCCCAGATGTGTTGAGTAATTCCTCACACACAGCACCCTTGGACATGTCACACTCTGGGACTATGTCCTTTATGTCATAATCCAACCCCAAAGGTGCCTATATAGGAGGTGGACATGCAAATCGGGCCCCCTCTACTCATAAAACCAGCCCAGCCCTGATCCCACAGCTCTGGGATCCCCAAGTGTTCCCATTCCCTGATGAGGACTGAACACAGACCACACACCATGGGGTTTGGGCTCAGCTGGGTTTTCCTTGTTGCTATTTTAAGAGGTAATTTATAGAGAATGAGAAATACTGACTATTGTGAGTGGATATGAGTGAGGGTAACAGTGGATGTGTGAGAGTTGTATGACCAGTATGTCTTTGTGTTTGCAGGTGTCCAGTGTGAGGTGCAGCTGGTGGAGTCTGGAGGAGGCTTGGTGCATCCTGGGGGGTCTCTGAGACTCTCCTGTGCAGCCTCTGGTTTCACCTTCAGTAGCTCTGGCATGAACTGGGTCCGCCAGGCTCCAGGGAAAGGGCTAGAGTGGGTGGCAGTTATATGGTATGATGGAAGTCAGAAATACTATGCAGACTCTGTGAAGGGCCGATTCACCATCTCCAGAGACAATGCCAAGAACATGGCGTATCTGCACATGAACAGCCTGAGAGCTGAGGACACAGCCATGTATTACTGTACAGCAGACACAGTGAGGGGAAGTCAGTGTGAGCCCAGACACAAACCTCCCTGCAGGAGAAGCTGTGACCACCAGGAGGCAAACAGGACACACAGACCTTGTGTTGCAGCCCCAGGAGCATTTGGAGGTGGTGTTTATGGCAGTTTCCTCTGAGGGTTCTGGTTTTCCTCTCCACATAACAGTTTATCCAGGAGCCTCTCTAGACCTAAGCCTCTGTGACTACCACTGATGGCTCTGTGTTTCAACAGTTTTGTTATATTAGTAGGAACACTCTCACATGCAGCACAGTTGAAGTTTCATGTTTGCAGGAAGAGAAACGCAGAGGGTGAGGGCGCAAGGTGGTTTTGATGTAGGTGGATTTTACTCTCACCTCCTCCCAGAACCAACTGGAAATTACAACTAAAATGGGACTCAATAACCTTGAATTACCAACTAAAGACTATCTGAAGAGGAGACATTTAACCAAGGAGCAGGGAGAAACCACCTGGAGACTGAAGGAAAGGGGGGCACTCAAAAGAGGCTGGCCCCTCTACCCTGGTTGTCAAGCCAAGGTGATAGAGGGATAGTTCAGCTTCAGAGGTTCCCCTGAGAGGTGTGAAGCCCATAGCAAGACCAGGCCACACATGGAATGCCAGAGACTTGAATAGGCAACAACATAGCACCCAGCTGTGAAATGCAGGGAGGTTTCTGTCTGCCAAGGAGAAGCAGAACCTGCTGGAGACAAAACCACCACTTTAAAGGCTAAGGAGCAAAATGTGTGTTAGCAGCCACTCATGCTGTGCTCCAAGGGAAGGAGGGCAGTCAGAAGGCACCTGCCTGAGGAGAGTCAGGATGGGTGGCTTTGGGGAGGGACCTGGGGAAGAGCCTCCAGGACACTGTACTGGGCCCTCCTCCATTCCTCAGCAGCCATCTTTCGTGGGAGGAGCTATCCCTACCCATTGGTATCAGCCTGGGGAAAGCAATTCCCCCAAATCTGGAACACTGTCACCGCACTCTGCATTCTAGGTCCTGCTGAGGAGTCAGGGGCATAGGCCTGGTGTAGATGTCTGGGCACCTGAGGAGGTGTCAGAGACTGGCTTTGCTGAGGCCATTGACACACTTTCTCTTGAACCTCACTGATGCATGCTCCTCACAGGAGATCTGAGAAAAATGCTCTTTTGGGCTCTGGGAGACCCAATCTCTTGTCTGCATAGGCCCCAAATACCTGACCACCAAAGGTTCCAAGGTACCAAGTTCAAGAAAAAATCTTGGACAGACTCAGACAAGTGGCTCTGGGGCAGGGGAACACACCCACCATCTTCCCTGATGTCTGATCAGTACTTCCTAGAGCCCCATCTTCTTGATTCCACCAGAGGCTCTTTAAGAGACTGAGCCTTTCCAGGTACCAAGGTAAACAGCCAGTCAGCAGGTGGATGCAGGAACAGGAGGATCCAGGGGTGCCTTGGGACATTTGCTGACCCCCACCCTGGGCTCTGTAGTGGTAAACACGAGGCTTGGCGCTCAGCTTGTTTCTTCCTATGCACAGCCAAGCCCAGCAGAGACACCACAAACTGTGGGTCACTTATATCTTCAAACTGGTTGCCAGGGGCTAGGCATAGACAACACTTAAGATTGGTCTTTGCCCTAACTGGTTTGGCTCAGTGGATAGATCATTGCCCTGTAGACTCAAGGGTCCCAGGTCCGGTTCCAGTCAGGGGCATGTACCTTGGTTGCGGGCACATCTCCAGTTTGGGGCATGCAGTAGGCAGCTGATCGGTGTTTCTCTCTCATCGATGTTTCTGACTCTCTATCCCTCTCCCTTCCTCTCTGTAAAAAATCAATAAAATATATTTAAAAAAATAAAAAAAGATTGGCCTTCACCAGAGAACCTCCCAGGAGGCCCTAAACCAGCACACCCACTGGCCATCTTCAGACAACATTGGAGCAGCATCCAACAACCCTCACACACAGCATATCCAAAGGGAGATCACAGCAGGTACAACATACTCTGTTGAGGTGAATGCCATTTTTTTTTATTCTTTTCATTATATTTTGTCTTTCATTTTTTTCCTACTGGATTTTATATTTCTTACTAGGGGCCTGGTGCATGCATGAAAATTTACACACTAGAGTGGGGGTTCCTCAGCCCGGCCTGGCCCCTCTCAT
>NW_005871849.1:164504-167079 GCF_000147115.1 Myotis lucifugus | reverse complement strand
CTGAGCACACTCAAGGCTTAGGGACCTCACCCACCCTCTCTGGGTCCACTTTGACCCCCAAAAGAGCTGTCAGCTCAGTGCACGAAACACAGGGAGCCCCACATCCGTACACACAAGGAGCTCCTGCTGTCCTACAGGAAGCAGTGCTAGCCCCACACTGTATCTGCGAATGAACAGCGTGAGAGCTGAGTGGGGACAGTTGACTCTGAGGCTGGGATGTGCCTCAGAGTCAACAAACTCCTCCCTCCAGCTTTCTTCCTGGATCCAATGTTTTCTAGCTTCACTGTGGGTGAGATGTGCATCTGGAGCATGTGGGAAGCCCAGGAGCTGTCGATGGGACACCCTGCATCCATATCATTCTCTTACTATTTGCCCAGGAAGCACAGAGTCACATAGACATTTTGTCACACACACAGTCACACACACAGCCACACACTTGTTTTTGGAAAAGACGTGTTGACCCATGAACAGTGATATAAAACTGTTCATGTAGCTACACACTGGACTTTATGAATCTGATATAAAAATTTGGTTATATTTCATTCTCTGGATGCCAGATGAAATAAATATGCAGTCTGCAAACAACTATTATTTCAAAATTGATCACACCCTGTGAAGATCAACAGTTGTATTTCTCAGTCCACTTAGTAGGAGCTGAAATTAGGAACTGAAATCCAAATTGGCTAGATTGCCACAAATTTTAAAAAACAATTGAAATGGTAGTAAAAACCTACCAGCAAATAAGATCTAATGACCAAATGGACTCAAGAGTGAATTCTACCAGAATGTCAAATAAGAATTGATAACTTTTTAATCAACTCTTCTTGCGCTATACCAAGAATTAAAGAAAGAGGCAAGACTTCCAAACAAATTTATTGAGGTGACCATTGTACTCATGTTAAAGCCAAATAAAAGCATACAAAATGGCAGGTCAATATCTCTGATGGATATACATGAAAAAATCCTCAACAATATACTAGGAAACTTAACAGCACACTGAAAGCATCATTTACCACGATCAAGTGGGATACCATGCTAGCATGCATGGATGGTTCAAGGTATGTAAGTCAGAAAATGTGATACATCTCGTCCACAGAATGAAGGATAAAGTATACCATCATAAAAAAAGGACACATATGTAATACCCTTTGTAATACTTTAAGCAATAAAAGTAAATAAATAAATAAAAATAAATAAATAAATAAATAAATAGATAGATATAAAATAAAGCCTTTACAATTGAAAGTCGTGCCGAAACCGGTTTGGCTCAGTGGATAGAGTGTCAGCCTGCGGACTGAAGGGTCCCGGGTTCGATTCCGGTCAAGGGCATGTACCTGGGTTGCGGGCACATCCCCAGTGGGAGATGTGCAGGAGGCAGCTGATCAATGTTTCTCTCTCATTGATGTTTCTAACTCTCTATCTCTCTCCTTTCCTCTCTGTAAAAAATCAATAAAATATATTTTAAAAAAATAAAAAAATAAAATTGAAAGTCGCTTTAGTATTAAAAGTAATCACTGATTGGGTGTAGAAGTGATGAATCGCAATATACTAAAGGTCACACTGAGAAGCCAACAAGTGACATCATGTTACATAGAGAAAATATCAAAGCTTTTCTTCTTACATCACAACAGACAAAAATTAGGCAAGAAAATGATATTTAAAATGTCTAAATCAGAAAGAAGTAAGTTAAAATGTTTCTCCTCATCTGTATGCAGATGGCATGATTTGTACATACAAAACCCTAAAAAACTGTATGGGAAGCTAATAGAACTAGAATTCAGGAAAGATGTAAGATACAAAACCCACACAAAAATGACTTGTGCACGGGCACACTCTTAGCTAAATGTCTTCATGACTCTAGGAAATAAATGGGGCTGTTTCAGAGGAAAGCGAGGGAAGAAAACATGAACTGGCTAAACAACAAGGAGATGACAACCTAATGAAACAATAATCCTGGATGTGTGTGCCCTCGGTCTTGGTTAATCCCCCATCATGTTCCCTGTAGCTTCCTCTTCAATGCGGCACAGAGTCAGGTGCAGGTTCCAGTTGACCCCCATCATGTGGGGATATAGTGACAGCGGTCCCAAGGGTCACATGCAGACATCAGGTTTCCAATAATAATATTTTCAGAACGTAACTTAATTATTCCTAAAGCATTACCCACATCTTCCTCTAAACACAGCTGGTCATGACTGAGAATCTTCTATATCCCAATGTATGAAACTGGATCTACAAGGGAGTGTAGAGAATAAACATCACAAAGGAGGCACTGCAGCTGCTACACGTCCAGCACCAAACTCCCCTGAAGGAATAGGACCCGGAAGCTCTGTCTGTGTGTCTATAGCTCATGCTTCTGGCTCCCAGGGACCCACACAGATGCTCCTCTCTCCACCAATACTTGGTCCACTGGCTCTAGCCTCACACTCTGGTCTTAGTTTATCCTCTGTTCACTTTTTGGGGAAACTGTCAGATGGAACTCCCCATCTCCTGAACATGAATCCCCTGACTTTTTACTTCTTTCTCAGATTGTGAGGGTTGATTTTCTTCTTGGGTGACATTACTAGTGCCTGTCAAC